>NC_143582.1:201657221-201960525 GCF_048544385.1 Mastigoproctus giganteus | reverse complement strand
GACGAAAACAGGCGAGTGACCTACCAACAGATAGAGGATACTTTTGGCTTAAATGCACCAGCAATTTGTTCGATTCTGCAAGATCATTTGCACGTGAAGAAACTTTGTTCTCTCTGGGTGCCGCATCAACTGACTGAAGAGCAGATGACACGACGTGTGACTTGGTGCCGGGAGATGTTAAAATAGTTTGATAAGGGACAATCTCGGTATGTGAACAACATCGTGACAGGTGACGAGACTTGGCTGTACTATTACGATCTGCCGACCAAGGCTCAAAACAAAGTTTGGGTCTTTGATGATGATGACACACTCGTAATTGTCAGAAAATCCCGATCTGTAAAGAAGAAAATGATAGCTGTATTTTTCAAATCGAGTGGAATTGTGGAACGTGTCGTTTTGGACACGCAGAAGACAGTCACAGCTAAGTGGTATACTGAACAATGCCTGCCTAAAGTCATTGGATCTATGAAGAACCTGCGGCCAAAGTCAAGAATGGACACCTGGTACTTCCATCACGATAATGCTGCAGCTCACCGCGCCAAAGCCTGCACCGAATATTTGACCACGACAGGACTGAAACTTCTCGAGCACCCTCCCTACAGTCCAGACCTTGCTCCCTGCGACTTTGCACTGTTCCCGCATGGGAAAATGAAGCTAAAAGGGAGGCGGTTTTCCAGTGATGAGGACCTTCTACGGGCTTGGGACAACGAGTGTGCTTTACTCCCTAGTGAAACTTGGCAGAACTGGTTTAAAGATTGGTTTCGGAGGATGGAGAGGTGTATTGAATGTAGAGGAAATTACTTTGAAAAAATTAAATGAACAAAGCTGTATTGCAAAACTTTCCTAGTACCCTTTGTATTACAAGATTATCTAGCTTACTGCCAGAGTTGAATACACCTCTGGCATTCCCCTCGCTGAATAACTCCTCATGTGTGAATGTCGATGCAAAATATTCATTTAGTTTGTTAGCTACCTGAGCAGGACCATCAACAGTTGACCTATTGATACAAAGTGGACCAATCTGATTCATCCCCTTCCTTCTAGAGTTTACATAAGTAAAGAACTCTTTGCTGTTTTTTTCATCCTTTGCCAAAGATTTCTCGTAATCTACCTTCGCTTGCCTAGTCTTCTTTGTGATTTGATGACAGACTAGCTTATATCTACCATAGGCTTCTGTGTCACCTGATAATTTATATTCATCCCATGCATTTTTCTTCTCTGCCACAGGTCTCACTAGTTCATTTGACAACCATTTAGGCCTAAACCTTGAACAATATTTCTTAATAGGTATGAAAAGTCTAGTAGCTTCCAAGATTAATTCCTTGAATGCTTCCCACTCAGAATTTGCTGTTGGTAACATCATCAGTTGGTCCCACTCTACAGAATTTAAAAACTGTCTGAGACCACTCTAGTCACCTTTACAGAAGAAAAAACCATTCCTTTATCTCTGATGGTAATTATACCTTTAAGTAAATCCCACATCAGTACACTGTGATCACTGCCACCTAGTGGTTCCTTTATCTGCAAATTCTTAATACATGAATGATCACTGCTAATCAAGAGTATTACCCTCTCTGGTTGCCTCTTGAACATGCTGCTGCAGAAAACAATCATCCAATAAATCCACAAAAGACTTGTAGTGTGCAAGTGACCAACCACAAGTTCCAGTCAATATCTGGGAAATTAAAATCCCCCATTATAAGACTCTCTGATTTACTGGCCCACTCTATTTCCCTGTACATATATACTCATTCCCTGTACATATTATTCCCTTATTATACTCATCAGAGTCATTAAGCCTATAGCACACGCCTACTCTCAATTTTGATCTCCCAATGCTTATGTCACACCAAACTGACTCGACACTGCACTGTCCAGCGATGTCGACTGGCTTCACTTCCTTGGATTTTATGTGTTTCTTAACTAATAGCATAACCCCTCCTCCCTTCCTATCCTGTCTATCCTTTCTGTACACATTGTACTCCCCAAATTCCAGTTCTGCATTCCTTATATCTGTGTGACACCATGTCTGATATCCCAACAATGTTTTGAGCAATACCTCAAATTCATCAAATTTATTTACCAAACTCCTAGCATTGGTGTACATACAAGTATACATGCACCTGTTCCTATTCTTAGCTACCCTAACACAACCAATGTGTTTACTTGTACCGCAATGACTCCCTGCAGTTTCTGAAATATCCTGCATCTTGTTTTTCAGGCTGCTGCTCATTCCAATAGAAGCAGTGCAAGAATCACTTTCACCTCTGCCAGTGGCTACTGTTAATCCATTAGTCCATTTATCCCCCCATGATAGCAGTTTTCCGACCCACCTAACACTGCCTCGATAGCATCAGCAAATATTCTTGCACCCTTTCTATTTAAGTGTATCCCATCCCTGTAGAAGCAGTCTCTCCTGTTAACAAGTACAGACCAGGCTGAAAAAAAATTCTACCCCTTGAACCTTGCACAATCTTTCCAGGGCCGAATTGATTGACAAGGCTCTCATCATATACTCCCTCCTATCGTGACTGGGCAGAATTGCAGACACTTTCAAATTCAACCCTAATTCAAGGCTTTTTTTTTTTTTTTAATAGTGACCTGTACTTGTTAAGTAATTCTGCCGGTTTCCTACTCTTAATATAATTAGTGCCAACATGTACAACTATATCACCTTTTGTGCCCTTAAAAGATGATATCCGTTCTACGTCATCAACCTTTGCCCCTGGCAGATCCCCTGGCAGATATACCCTGGTCCTGTTCCACCTATCCTTTTTACAAAGCATGTTCCCCATTTCCCTGACAATAGAGTCACCAACAACTACTAGTTCCTGTGGGACTAGCACATTCTGCCTTGGGGGTTGCCGCTGTGTTGCATGATGACCAAGTGCAAGCTCTGGCGTTGATTTGGGCAGCTGAGAGCTTGATGGCACCCTCAATTTAGATCCTTCGAGGGCATCCACCCTGTCCTTCAAGCTCTCATATAGGCCCATAACAACACTGAGTTGTCACCTGATTTCCTTACATCGTGCACACACACAAAGACATCCCCCATGGCAATATCATGTCCCGTACCCAATTGCTCCACAAACATCATTCAAGCAGTGCATTTTAAAAGGCTGTGATTCAGAGGGCAACTGCCCTCCTCAGTTCTCCCCTGAGCCACGACACTCCCATTAGCTTGAGCCTTTTGCTTTGCTGCTCTGGTCTGAGTCATGATTTCAATTTAATATTAATTTCAGTACAAAATTATAACCCTAAACTTGTATCCCAACACAGTTATAACACTATATATATTTTTCAGTATTGAGTATTATCTACGAGTTCCGTTTATATAACTTCAGTATCAAGTTATGTATTAATTAATTATGTTACATTTGTAATCTAAGTCGTTATATGTATTTAGTTAAAAGTACAATTTAATTGACAATGAAGTTTAACAAGATTAATAGATTTTACTGATTAATTGACAATGTTATGTTATATACTATACTATACTAAGCTTACACTATCTAGTTCGGGATATAACGTTGTGTTGTATAACAATGGCGGCAAGGTACGAACGGTAAATCTACGGACACTTAAGTATTAATTAACTTCCAAATCTTGCTGTCTCAGTTCAGAATAAACTAAGGATCCTGACTAGGTCTATAAGCTACTTATAGAAAATAATTTGATGTAACAATTTGTCAATAAAGCGGCTAAATATGGCTAAAAAACTTCTCGTTCAGCAGAGCTGCAACATTTGATACCCTTACCGATACTTTTATGCAATTACAAGGCCGAGTAAAGAATAAATACATCAGATTAATCAGAAAATCACAAAATAATGCTATACTGTTAAATTTAAATCAAAAGTTTTAGAAAAACAATAATTTCAAATCAATAAATAAGAAAATCCACTTAGCAGCTTTGAACACTTCTGACTCCCACTAGCCTCGTCAACAGATATTATGATGTCCCTATAAAATTGCCATACAGTTTCCAAACTGTTATGATTATTACATTAATGATAATTATTATTATTTTGTTGATTAATTGCTTATTAAATTTAAGTTAAAGCTTTAAAGATAAAATTTAAGTTAATTTTGATCTTGACTGAGACTACCTGGATTTACTTTTCTTTATTAAGAGGTTTTGGATCTTTTTACTGAGAACTTCTTCAGGATATATGTATGGAATAGGTTGTAATAAGCATTGTGGAAGTTAATTTCTTGCTTCTTGTTGATTGTGGAGCTTCTGGAGTATGATGATCATTTGTTAGAACTATGGTATTGGAGAAATCTTGTGCTTCTGCAAGAAAGGGTGTGTGCAGCTGTTTCAGACTTTTGGATTCTGCCTTGTTGGGTGTCTTGCTTACGTTCTTGTATCCTTTTATCGAGTCTTCTATGTTCCTCTGATGTAAGTTGTTGCATGAGCATTGGATAAGGTACACATGGCCTCTAGGATTAGATGGTTGTTGTTGACTCCTGGATAGTTTTTGTTTGAGAAATTGTGTTCTTGCATAGAATGTGGGATTGTTGGTTTTTGCTATGATTCTGCCAGTGACTGGGATATATGGAATAATGAGCTTGGTCTTAGGTTTGTCTGCTTTCTTTTGTCGAGGTCCAGAACTATTGTTTAGAGTTTTGTTGGTGATGCTGTCTGTTAATGCTGGAGGATGTGGGTTGTTTAAAGCTATTGCTTTTATGATTGAGATTTTTAGTAATTCTGATTGGCTGCAAAATTTTAGTGCTCTGTTGTCATAGATTCTGATGATGGCTATTTTGGTGGAGAAATGATTTGAGGACTTGTAGTTTAGGATGCATCCTGTGCCCTTGGGTTTCCTTTTACTGTCATCTGTAGATTGTCAGGGTTTCTTGAAATGAGGATGTCCAGGAATGGGAATTGTCCATTTTTTTTTTCTGTTTTTAACCTTAAACTTAATTTTGTGGTGAAATCTGTTGAGGTGGAAGTTGTTAGTTGGTTTTTTCCATGATTCCAAATGAGGAGGATGTCTTCCATATTGTCAGAGTTTGGTTTTATGAGTTGTTGGTTTAGAAAATTTTCTTCCAAGGCCTATAAATGTTTCTGCCAGGAGGGAAAATAGGGTGTTGCCTATACTGAGGCCAGAGACTGAATATAGAATTTTTAATTTTAATTTTTAAAGTCTTAACTTAAATTTAATAAGCAATTAATGAACAAAATAATAATAAATTATCATTATCATTAATGTAAGTCATAACAGTTTGGCAACTGTATGATGCAATTTTGTAGGGACACTGTAATTTAGTTTAATTTTAATTTAATAGTAGAAAAACACAGTCAGTTATTAAAAACTTCATACATTGATCTAATAATCTGTAATGGATTAAAAAGTTTTGAAATATCCATAGATATACTCTCAAGTAGTCCTGGACTTGGCACATCATGGCCTTAGTTGCCCATGCACCATAAAAACCAAACCAATCAAGCCAGTCCTCATCCCTGTATCCAAAATCCCCCAGGTTTGCTATGCAACAACCTTCCATTGGCTACACCAAGTCAATTCCAACCTATAAAAACAGTCAGTCCACTCATTTCACCTCAGTCTTCCCCAACCAGACTGAGCAACTCCACTCCCAGATCACATTAACAGGTAAGTCCTTCCAACTAATTTAGAGACTAACTCTAGGAATTTCCTTAAACTATCATTTATTAATTAATTAAGGTAAATACTGGAAACAGTGAGTTCCTGAAACACAGCCATAAATAGTTTGTGCTTGGTGTTGAGAGGGTTCTATTCCTTTTAATTGTATTATTTCAGTAATAAATTACTTAATCTACCATGTGATATAATAGTGTAGTGTCTATCAATCATTAACATAATAATGAACAATCATGTAGAACTCCCTCTTCTAAGTAATCTGATACTCTTTAGGTTTTGTTTTTCATTTTTGTTTAATTTTAAGTTCTAAGTTTGTATGTTTTTTTTTTTTTTTTTTTTCCCCTATTTAGTTTTTAGTATTTATTAAAATTCTCAGCTATACTTCTGATAATTAAACCTTACTCTGATGTTGAGCGTAATAGTTACTTAGGTAGATAAAAGTCGGAGGACTAGTAATGTGTATACTTTTATTTTATAATAAAATCTCTCATCTGCAAGATGAATAAGTGTTTAACTTATTAATAAAAGCTATATCTATTTTTTTCCAATATAAGAAATTTAAAAGCAAAGGGGGTGGTTTAATGTAATACTGGGAAGATGGATTTAGTTTAGCAGCATGGGACTACATTAGTTTTCTGCTTGTTTTTTTTTTTTTTTTTTTTTTTCCTTCCAAATTTTTCTTTAAATTTAAATTTTCTTTTACAGCTTTGATATTGTCAACAGAATGGTACAAGGCAAATGGAGCTGCAGCAGATATTACTCCTGATTAGTGTGTCCTGCTACCAGTGAATTAAAGAATTATGTGAATGCAATATTCAACTTTTTAATGCATTTCCCAACATAGTTCTGCCATTTTACAGAAGTCCAAGCTCTCTAAAAATGAACTCTTGCTACAACTACCCTAACTTTGGACCAAGTCAAAAGTTACTGGCATACCTTTTAGTTGTTTGCTTTCAATTGTTTCATAGGCAAACCATAGCAACAATACCGCCATCTGTTGTCATTTTAGTAGGTATATCACAGTTCTGAAACTTCATATTTTTGAAGATTAGTTTTTGAAAATTTTTAACAGCTTTGGCCTAATTTGCGTAATAGTTTTTTGTTAGAGATTGTCGGAGGTTTTACCATTTTTCTGAATCTTCCAAGAATTGACTGTAAAAGTGTTACATACTGTTGAAAAAATGTATTTTGTGCTGTTGTAAAATATTATATAAATAAATAAATATATATATAAATATATACACACATGCATAAATATATATTATATCGCTTCTAATATTATTGTATAGAAATACCAGTGTTTCATTATGACTGTAAATTGGTAAGAGTGTTAAGAAGTGTTATCAGTGATTATGTTTGTTCCAACTTAATTTTCATTCTTTCATTTTTATGAGTTGTAAATTTTGTGCCTACAAAAGTAAACAAAGTATAATCTTGGATTATTACTGTTATATTCCGGTACATGTATTATCATTGATTAATCTTGTTTATTACTTTCTCATATGAACACACACACATCATAAAATTGTACTTAATATATTCCATGAATATTAATATTTTATGGGCTGATGATTCAGGTAGACTGTCTGGAGGAAGGTAAAATTGCTTTTTTAAATGTACAATTTCAATGATTTTCAAAGGTTGTGAGTAGTAAAATTTTTCCATTTATAAGATTTTTAAGATTTTCACAGAATTTCTTCTTTTTTTTGTTTAAGTGTTCTTTAATAATAGTTTGTTACTTGCTTTTTATTCTATTTGAAGGTTATTATATTTTAAATTTTATATTTTAAACTTCTTTGCTGTACTTATTTTGCAGATGGTTAGTTCCGCACCCAAATATATTGTACAGAGGGAAGGTTGTATTAAAGGAGAAAAAAAAATGTACCATTAAAATGTTATAGAAAGAAAAATATATAGCAATTATTTTTCTCTTTTAGTTCTTTTATTTCATCTAAATTGTTTTAAAGATGTTCACTCTGAACACATTAGTTAAGCCTTCTGAATAATACTTCTTTTTTTATTTTAATAATTTTAAATAGGAATGCCATCATTGTTCTAGTAAAAGAAAAAGATTTATTGATCTCAAGGGGGGAAAAGTGAAGTTTTTACTAATCCAGTATACTGAAAATCAAATCATAAATTTCTTTACCATTAGAATTACTATAGCGTAATTCTAAATTAACCTGTAAAATATAATTAAATTGTAAAATATAATTCAATACCATTACTGTCATTCATGAGTTGTAACTGTAGTAATAATATTTGTGCTATTGAATTTTAAAATAGTTCAATTTTATTGTCTACAAAGTTCTCGAATTGACATTAGATAGTAACTATTCTAGTAAGTACAAAAATGGTTGACTCTCTGTTTGCATGATAAAAGTGTAGGATGCCATCCAAAACCATACACAGAACAGGAAAGTGTGATGAAGCTCCATCGTAGTGAAAAAAGATTTTTGAATTCTATTATTTTAAAACAACCAAGCAAATATAACAGTAGTCATGGGAGATCAATGATCTCCCATGACTACTGTTAATTTATATTTTTTTTTAGCTTGAAATCTTAAAAATTCTCTATATTGTTATGTTAATTTGTTTTGCTTAACATGGAAAATGCTATTTTATTTAAATTTCAAGACTTTGGATCATAGTAATTTAGAAAAACTGAAAGTAGGTAGAATTTTATTCATCTGTTTGGAGTAAACCTTGTACAGGACCATATTTGTGTTTGTAAAATGCAGATATATAAATATAATTTAGGATGACAAGATCAGGTATTGAAAGATTCCTTACCCATTAGCTTCTGTGCTTATTCATCTTCTAGTGTGTGTGTGTGGCTTTGGATTTTTTAACTAGAGAAATTTAACTGAGTGTCTTCACAGTGCCTTTTTTACAAACAAAAGATACTGAAATAGGGAAAGTCATATTTTAAATTTAGTGATCAAGCCATGCTTCTACATTTTCACTGTCATAACCATCCTGCTATGCAATATAAGTTGCTTTACAAAAAATAAAGCTTTACTGTCAGAATTCATAAATAAATAACTTAGCTGATATTTATGAAGCAGTTGTTGGGTGCTGTGATGCAGTTGTCTCCAACTTTTAGTCCAAGACATTTTATTTGACAGGATACAAAAATTACTTTTTTTTATTTTATTATTATTATTTTCTCCTAATCTCTTTTAGAGCCTAAATGTTAGGCCTATCTGGAATGAGATCTAATCTTCAGTCATTTTTGAACTAAATTTAAGATAACCTATATATAATATATATTTACTTATATTATAACATACTTTTTATCTAATGGATCAAAAACCATGTAATAACATTTCCTAACTATATCTAAAGTAACATCTCAAAACTATGGGGAGTTCTTCAGAAATGGAAAATTTTCGGTCTCCGAATTGAATTGTTAAGGCGAGTTTGTTTTGTCATACTTGGAGAATTTTTTTGACATCCATAGTTCTGGGCACCATAATATCTTCATTAGTTAACAAATGTCAAGAACCTCAAATCGGATAACTTCCTTGAAGTGTTCACAAATTATCATTACCAGCTTAAAACAAATGTAGTGAGATACAGTGATCCAACTTGCTGTGTGGGAAATGTCTGTCAAAGTTTTGACACCTTGATTTTTAGGTGTCTCTAATGTGTGATGTTACATTTCCTGCAAACAGCATCCCATAAAAACAAAAGTGCAGCATTGTTTGCTAGTTTATGCATACTAAATCAGATGTGCAACACAGATTTAACAGAAAGCTTTGGATAATCAGTATGAATGAATTGCCATCGATCCCATGATCTGTAAGCAATGAAAAAAATTTATAGATCATATAGCAAGAATGCTTCATTTTTCTGAATGTGAAGTAACATTATTTTATTGATGAGTGGTAAGTTTCTGTGTGAGCACCTCTTGTTTCACATAACATACTAAGGCCCTATCATTAATATAATCAACTATAATTCTGCAGCTATAAACCTATTTTATCTTCACAGCATAATCTTAACCAGACATTAGCAACCCTATGAACATGTGCCACTAAGTGGCAAGTGGAAAGATGTTTTGCAGCATATCAGTTGCATGATACTGTTCAAATTTTCCATATTATAATTTGGATATATTTATCCATGTGGCATGCATGGTTATTTTTATTGTTGTAATAAACAGAATGGCACTCATGAGAAATAAGGTTGCCGATTCCTGGCCTTAACCTTTATTACTCAGTGCCATATCCATTGCAAATAACATAATTATAGCAGTTTACTGGAAAATATAGTGGTCAAAGAATGTACACAAACTTTTTCTTGGAAGGATGCTGCTTACAGTAAATATGATATTGTACATGAGGAACAACAAGAAATATGAAACAGTGAACTACAGTACCACATGCAACATTTGCATCACTGTTCAAACAACACCCCAGTTCATTTTGTACAGCAGTTTTTAATTGTAATCTTGTGTGTTCTTTAGAATGTTTTATGGTGGCTTGGCTAAATTTTTAGCCCATAATTATATTTTAGGATTATGAAGTTCCTAATTAAAGACTTTAATACTTTGAATTGCTGCTCTTATGTTAACTGTGGTGCTGAAATGTATAATTTTGTAAGATATGATAGCCAAATTAATTTGGTTAAAATAATTATACTATTTTTTACAATTAAATTAGTGTTTCTTACAATAGCTTAAAGTAATAATTACTATGTAGATTGTGTAAATGTAGAATATTTCAGTTCCAATGCACAATTGTTACTGAAATAACATAAGGAGATGAATAACTGCCTTTTATTCATCATAATTTCAATAAGTAATCAGAAATAAATAAATAAATTTTAAATAATCAGAATTTCATCAGTTTAGTTTATATCAAGACCAAATTGATGAAATTTTGTTTTAAACAAATTATTAACTTTAATCTTTTATTTATAAATATTATTTTGACTGAATTGCAATGACATTGTGTAATTATTTTAACCAATTTGACTGAGTGGTTCCAATTAAACTGTATAGGTATCCTTGTTCTAATGCTTGTTTAACCATAAATTTAGCAAAACTTTTTATTTAGATATTACCAATCTTTATTGCAGCATTCAAAGTTATTTTAACCTCTTTACTATTATCATTTTAAAGAAAATATTTAAAAATAACAATGATAAAATAATGCAATTTTGGAATTAAAATTGAAAAATAAAACAAATGAACAGATATTGTCTACCAGTGGCATTAAACATTTTTGCTTATCATTTAAAAAAAAACATATCGTTACCTTGCCCATGCTGGAAACTGCTCTTAACTCTTTACCTCCCCCCCCCCCCAACACACACACACAAGTTCTATAGATGGCATCATTTGCAATTTACATTGGTATTGAAACTATCTTAAATTACACAAATATAGTTCTGTTAAGCATAGACTTAAGTACAAAATTGAAATGGAATTGATCAATAAATTTATTAAATCTTTATCTTCAGAACTATTAAACTAATTCTCAGATATATGCTACTTTTATTATTCCCATATTATAAGAATATTTTCCTGATTTTAAATTATACAGATAATAAAATCCTGATCCAGCATTAAAATATTACCATCAATGTATAGAAACTGGCCTATTTAAAACAATAAAAAATATTTAATGAAGTAATAAAAATTGAACATCAGGTTTAGCAGGAAACTAATGCATATAAATTTGTTTACATTTCATGTATACAGTTTTGTCTCCTCTTTAAAAAAAAAAAAAAAAAAAAAAAATTGAAATCATTTAAATGATTCCATTAAGCCAGCTTTTCCTGTAAACATTCTCATATACATAATAACATTGTGTACATCAAGAATAGCAGGAATTGCTCACTTGCTAGGAGCTCTAAGCTGTCACTGCTGTATTAAAAGAATTATGAAAGATTGAAATTGAAACAAAAAAAAATCACTACTTTTTAGTATTAGTATTACTAGTGCAAATGATACACAATTACACAAGCTTTATACAGCATTAGCCACAAAAAAAAAAAAAACTAACCATCTCATCTGTCCATTTCAATCAATTTATCCAATTTTTACTTAAATTTATTCAAACTACCATTTTTACTTCATCATTATTTGTCTAATCTTTTCCTAAAATTTATTCAAACTACCCACTTCCACATCATCAGATGAAAAGTTTGTTTCAACAGTCAGTTACTCGCTGGCTGAAAGCATACTTCATACATCTAACCTGAAACCATCCTTTTTCAGTTTATGTCCACTTACGTGACCAACAAAGAGTAAAGATGTCATCAGCATGTAGTTTACTCAATCCATTCAAAGCCTTACAAATTTTTTTAAATTTGATTTGAAATGGTTGGAGTTAGCTGAGTTCTCTTTATAATTACGTTAAGTGTTGGGAGAAATTCAGCCATGGTTTAGATTTTGGCTTACTGAATTTCATTTTTAAAATATTTGCTGACATTTATTGTTTACTTTTTTCTTTAAATTCATACAACCTTAACAAAATATTTTGTGAGTCTGAGTGGTGAACCCATGTCTGCTATATGCAATTTCAATACCAACAGATAATTTGAGGATCATAGGAAAAAAAACATAAAATAAAGCAAGAGACCTAATACATTGGAACTATTTTTATATTCTTCACAAAACATTCTCTCAAGAGTAGTTATTGATTTCCAAAAATAACAAATTACAAATTAATGAATACAGGCAGTTCTCGCTTTACGAGTTCCCAGGTTTATGAGTTTTTTTTTTCCCCAAGTATCAAGTATCAACAAAATCGAAAATATGAACATTAATTGCAAAAAAATGAATGTTAAACGTTCATAAATACCACATGTAGCTATACAATACAGTGTACCCAGCTCTACGATATTAATCCATTCCAGAGACACCGTCGTATTGTTAAAATATCGTAAGGTGAACCCAATAACACGTTTTTTGGTATCTCTCTAAAATGTCATTATTAAGGTCACGAGCGTGACCTTAAGGCCATATAAAAGGTCATGAGCATGGTTTGTAAATTGTATTAGTTACCAATTGAAATCATTAAAATGCACTACATATGTTCCATACGTTATCATATGTTCCCGTTATAAGAATCAATTTTAAACGCTTTTGTGATATTTTTACTAAAGCACATTTCTGGAGGTCACTACCATAAAACAAAAACAATTTGCACTTTCCGGTTTATTGGACTTTTCTGTTACTGCAAGTAATTATAAACAGGTAGTAAACTCGGATCTTCTTGCATTTGCAAAAATACCGATATCTGGAATTGGGTGGTTTTTTCACAATAACGTAAGAATCCATACCTTCTTGTGGTGAAATATGTTTCCCCTTTACTGAAATCTTCAATCGTATAAAAAACATAAATACATTTTCAGAATCTTCTCTTCATTCCTTTTTTTTTTTTAAGCTTCGTAAATTTGTTACTCCACACGAATCGTGTTAGTCAAAATTTGTGTGCACCATTAAAAAATGCTTATGCATGCAATCGTGAAATTTATAATTAAAAGAGATTGTCTTGGAAAAAAATGCCTCTTGAAACATTTCTGAAGAAGACAACTCCTTGTGCAACAAACCAACAAGTGCCGAACCAATAATGAGTAATCAACGAGTGTCGATGTTGATGAAGAATAAACATTCTTTAACATTTGTAAGTCGTTAATAATTTCTTGATTTTACAGGCTACGTTTTCATTTCTTTGGATAAATCAATCATTGCTTAAACAAACTAATTAGCTAACTAATTTCATTGTTGAGAACGTAACCCCTATTTTTAACCTTATGTCTATGTGAAATAAATTCCTGCTTTACGAGCGTGCACTAGGAACAAATTAACTCAAAGTCGAGAACTGTCTGTATATCTTTTTTTAACCCTCTGCATACTGTAGTCAGAATTGACTCCGCTCAAAGAGTTTTGCTTGTATACTTTGAATTTTTTTTTTTTTATTTCAATTATATTGTAAAATTAGAACAAAACTGATGTTAGATCTGGCCCTTTTTTGTATGGTGTATCTAGAATTAAAAATTCCATGAAAAATTCTAAATATTTTTTGTAATCTGGAATTCCTTATAATCAGGCACATAAAATAAATAAGCATTTTACAATCCAGAAATATTAAAGAATTCTGGCACTCTTGTCAACAGTTGAACTTGTCTTTAAGAATCCATACAAAAAAGAGTGACCATTTCTTTCTTTATAAGGTGCTTCCAGGACTATCTTGTCCTTTAATCTGATTTTGCATCCAGCAGGAGTTAAAAAGCACAGATAATGCAGTGGTCTCAGTTAAAAGATGAGAATGCTGTGACAGCCTGTTTCATGACTATCTGGTCTCATTAAATAGAAGGTGGGCTCTAGTGACAACAGTTGTAAAGAAGTTGTTCAACATGAATAACCATGTGGTATATGAAATTAGTTTTCAAATTTGTAATATAGCTAAAGCTAGCTATTGAAGGTAGTGCAGTGTCTGGCCATATCGACATAATGAGCATGCCTGGCCATACTTGTTATGAAGGCAAATTTGTTCTGTTGTGAGAATTAAAACATTTCGCTATCTATGCAGTTTAAGTCCTGCTAGCCAAAAAAACAGACAAGATAGTCATTATAAATGTTTGCAGATGTAAATAAGTTCAGTTAGTTGTAGATTGCTTTCTTGCATAATGTGCCTCTAATGCTAATATTTATTGAAATGTGCTCTTCTAAAACTACTCAACCACTAAGTCTATACCTGTTTAAAATCCAGCACCTTTTTCAATCCTCAAGGATGCTATATTTTAGAGAGTTTACTGTTTTGGTATCAGCAGAATGATGCGAGAAAGCAAGCTTAAATTTTACACCAAAAATTAAATTTAAATAATAAAATAAAATGTTGCCTTCCCTCCTTTCATTTGCCTCTTTTTTTTAAGTATTTATCTAGCTTCTTAAATTTAGAGAAGCATTGAAACCTCCACAGGGGTAGGTGAGAAATTATTTCAGTAGATTGCTCATTTCCTGAGGAATTGCCTGTTTGCTAAGGAAAATTTTTGGCATGCAGTCTACGGTTATTTCCTCTTAGTTTCAATTTATACCCCTTTGGGTATGTCACATGATTAAGCATAAAAATTCACCCTACATTTATTTTACTCAAACCTGACAAGGCTTTAAACACCTTTATCAAGTTGCCCTACAAATATCTGGTTTCGAAGCACTGTACCTTAAAATTTCAAGTCTCTCCCTCTTGATAAGAATACTCCTTTATGCCCATAACTAGCATTGTCACTCTTCTCTGTAATCTTTCCAACATCCACATCTTTCCTAAAATTGTGTTCCAAGCCTGTATGTAATATTCAAGATTTGTTGCTTTATATAATGGAATAATCACTCCTTTATTTCTACTGGCAAAGGAAAAATTATATTGAAAAAACATCATGAGACACCTTAGCAGTCTCTCCACTCTTGCATTTGGTGGTGCCTTTCCCTAGGATTAATGCTGCCCAGATGCATGTCCATTTATCTGTCTTGTTTAAGTAGCATACCCAGGTTATTGTCATTAACTATACTACCCACATCTATATTATCAGCAAACTTAGACATTAAACTTTGATTATTATATTAATATAATTGTATTCAAAAGTTTAGTGACTAACTTGATACCAGTCAGTTAATTATAAGTTAAGCTTATTTTTTTTAAATTAAGCCAATAAAAGAATTAACCAAAGCTTCTGTAAATATGTTGTTACTTGCCTCCTTTTAAACCTCTAATGATCAATATGCTTGGAAAGGCTTTAGCTTTTTGGAAAATATGATTTTGCCCCAACATCTAACACTGGAGCATACCATCATAATAAAGCTTTTGTGCTGATTGCTCCAGGGCAGAACTCAGCCATCATGTATGCTCTACTTCCCACCTTCCTTTAGTAGACGTTGCACAAATTTTGCACAAGCATTGACAATTGAAATTCTGCCCTTGTGGATAGCACAGTTGGTAGGATTGCTGTCCAATCCCACACCGGGTGGAAAAGAACTGAGTTCTAGCCCCATTGATGATGGGAGGAATTTTTATGGGCCTTTTTTACAATGTGGCTGAGTTAATTTGCCTCAGGTGAGGGTAGCGTGTTTTTTTTTGTCCAGCAAAACAGAAAATTGACCTCAGAACACACGCAATTTACAGACTGTATACATGGGCAATATGACCTTAATCACTGATGCTCCTTAAACCCTACTAAAACAAGTGAAATTCTTAGCTCTGGGTTTTTTGTGCGTTTTAATTTATTTTTCTACCTTTTTGAAAAAAAAAAAAAGCGCCCTTTTTAGGAAATTCAGTTTCTTTTAATTTTTATGCTTTTGGTTCCACTGTATTAATGTTATCCTTCCTAACTTATTTATAGAGGCTTTAGCTAATTCTCTTTTCAACTGAATTTCTTGATACTCAAAGCCTTTACTATAAATTAAGTTGTTAAATTTCTTAACCCATATTTTTTATTCCTACTTTTATGGATTTTTTTTTTATGTTGAAATCTGCGTATTTCATTATTTAATGATTTGTTTTTGAGTAAATGTTATAGAGCTTTTATTACATATAGGTGAAAAAAAAAAAAATCAGTATTTCAGGTTTCATACATATAAAAAAGAAATGGAGTGAATTTTGACCCCTCTCCTGTGGTATAACTTTTTTTCCAAATTAGAATTGATATGCAGAAGGTTAAAAAATAAAATAAAAATTACAATCAAAACCGTTAGAATAGCTTTGTGCTGTGTATCCCTCATTATTCCAAGTTTACTGAATTATTTTATTTTATTTTATTTTTTTCATATAATATTGCAATGCTTAATTCTTTTCATTTCTGATTATATCACATTTTCTGTTTCACTGTAATCTATTTTGCTTTTCCTTGTGTAATTCTACAAAAAAATATATTTGCAGTAGTCTGTAATCTTTCCAATGTTTTACAATTCTAATCTCTAAGCAAACAGTAACATACAGGCTCCTTAAAATTTTCATTAACTTTCAAGATTCTCCCGGCATGTTTTTAACTTATTCTTACACAAACAATCCCCTTACCCTACACATGTTATATGTTAAGCCAACCAGTTCATGATAGCAGATTAAATGCAAAATCTGATTTTTCAGCTCTTCATTTGTTTTATTTTTAAATTTAAATTCCATATTTCATTCCATTATTTCTGCATTTCTTCTTTTCCTTTTTTTTTAAATTACTGATAGTAAACAAGAGTTGACATTAGACTAAAAGTAAACTTAGGTAATCTCTAATAAATTAAGTTTAGCTACATATGACAAAAAGAATTTATAATTTTTTTTATTATGTGCATTCACAGAAACTTCTGCGTACATACTATCTGCTGTGCCACAGCTGGTTCCATTCTATCAGCTAAAAGAGTGTACACTAAGGAATTAGGTGAATTTTTTTGTATGTTGTGTTATGATAAAAGTGAAATGATCTATAGCACATATCCTACAAAATCATCTTGAAAATTTCACGATCACTGGTAGAGTCTTGCTTTTCAGTGTTGTTTATGGTCTCTATTTAGAAACAAACTCAAAGTAGGAGGAAACTACCACCAAATGTAGCTAATCAAAATCTAATATAAAAGAATTTTACTAAAACATGTTATTACCTAAACTTATGTAATTTCAAATGCGCATTATCTGTAACCACCACTTTTTTTTAATTAAGTAAATTTTCAAAAAATTAGGGTAAATTGTTTTACATGTAGATGACGCATTCAAAATAGTCCCCTTTTACTTGAACTTATATGCCCTTCCAGGTAATTTTCTGTACTTATCACGTTTAAATTGCAATTGAGAAGAATTCCTGATATAATTTTATTCATGTGTGAATCCTTGTAAAATAGTTACTTTTATTGTATTTAGATATTTTCTTGTTTAAATGTGTATATGTTATTAATATCTATTTAATATATTGTAAAACATCAATTTGTGTTATTAATATATATTACTTTGGTATTTGAGTTAAATTATTGAAGATGGTTACTGCCTTTTTAAAACAATCTGTGCACATGATTAACATTTATAAACTTTCTCTGTATATCATAAGGATCATAAATGTTAATTGGGTGCACTGCGATAATATCTAAAACGATATGTAAAGTGTACCTGCTAAAAATACAGTTACCTGGATTAAAAAGTTATATAAATGGAACTGTTATATGTTTGTATACAAAGAATTTTTGTTTGTTTGCAAATAAAGGGCCACATTAAAATGCAAGTTAAATTTTTCTGGGTATAAACTGAAAATAGCATTAGATATGAAAATGGAGTGTTACACAACCTAAATATCATTCAGGAGACATGCTTATTAACCCAGTGGTGGCAGTGTTGGTGCAAGGTCTAGCAGGCTCACCTGAAAAATCTATTGCAGGTTATCTACCACTTTATTGGCTGTTTCTGTATCTGCTTCTGAAATACACACCCACACAGTTTTCCTTGAATGATTTTGGAGTTGATACAAGGTGTGAGCCCTCGTGGGTAGCACAGTTGTTAGAATCACTGTCCTCCCCACACTGGATGGAAAAGACCTGAGTTTGAGTCCTGTTGATGATGTGAGGAATTTTTATGGGCCTTTTTTTGTTCTCAGGTGAGGGTAGCATGGTTTTTGTCTCCTGGAAACTTGGGTTTTTCATCCAGAAAACAGAAAATTGACCATAGAACATGCTATTTACAGACAACATACACACAGAGCAATATGGCCTTAGTTGCCAATGTTCCTAAAATTCTACTACTACAAGATGTGATCAAAAAGTTCAAGGACTGGCTTTTTACTTAGTGTCATGGAGAGTTGTGATTTGTCACATCTGTTAACCGACCAGGCATAATACATGGATTGCCTATTTATCTGCAGTCAGGCTAAATAAGCATATGTTGACAGGTTGAATATCATCTTTCAGATTCAGAGCAGCTGTTGTCATTGAAAAACATTTGGTGGTTTGCAAATTTTAAAGAGGGCAATTTGTCAAAGGCGATCCTCGTTCTAGCTGCCCTCGAACTTTAAAAACCAGTGATCCAATCACTTGTGATCTGATCAGATGTAAATGTTTTACTATCAACAAAATTACAAATTGATTTTAATACAAGATTTGGGAATGTGATGTTTCAGGCAAGTTTGTGCCTTGCATCAACGCATTGTTGCTGTTCACATTACTGGTGAGAAGTTTTGGATGTATTGCTTTTACCTGGCAACAAAGGCACAGTCCTAGTGGAATACTAAGTTTTCTCCAGAGTTGAAATAAAGCAAGGCAATCTTGAACAAATGAATGTGCAAGTCATGTTTACCATATTTTTTTACTTGAATGGTATTCATTATTAATTTGTCCTGTCTTGCCCTGCCTGATCAAATAGTGAACCAGCAATACCACAAAACAGCTCATTGGCTATTGTGTTGCTGTTCAGAGAAAAACAGAAAAGTGAGCATCTGTGAATTGGTGCTCCCCCTGCATACTCAGCACTTTCCATTCAACTGAATTTCTTCAGTTGGCACAGATCAACTGAAGGAACTTAACAATTCCAAAAGTAGCCTATCAGGAATGCTTCCAGGTGTTACAACAAGCATTTCAATCAGTGTATATAGGTGTCAAGAAGACTACTTTGAAGAAGACCCATGCAAATAACATAAACTTCAATTCCCAGAGATGAGTTCAGGCCTTGGACTTTTTGATCACACATGTTTATGCAGAGTTATTAAGTGAAAAATGGTGATAGGTGACACAAGACCATATGTGTACTACACTGAAAGGACAGAATTCATGTGATACGTGGTTCCTGGGAAATGCAATGCTGTCACCCCTCTCACTAGTGTATGAACCCACTGCTTGGCAGGTATATAGGTACACTGCATTCACGTAGACTAATTTGATGTCAGCATGGATAAACATGAGTTAACCTACTGAAATAGGGACGATAGTGGATGGATGCACAAGCATGGGTCACTATCGTGGAGGTGGTACAGAAATTGCAATATCCCTGTTCGACAGTATCAATTTCGTTGTGGGCAGCACTGTGGGAGAAGAAAGGTGGTGGATGAATGTAGACATTGATGTCTGTTTCACATTGTTTCAGCCAACTGGAGAGCGATGGTAGCACAAATCACTGCCAACTTTAGGGAGGTACCAGAAGCATCTCCACCAAGACCAGGCAATCAACCGCAATATGTTATGGGAACCACCAACTCACCAGAATCCCATTGCTAACACCACGACACAGTACTCTATGCCTCAACTGGGCGAAAGAACATCAACAAGGGACCTTGGATTATTGGAGTCAGGTCTTCTGGTCCGATAAGTCCCATTTCCAATTATTGTTAGTGAACAGGAGGATGTGTATCTGGCAGAAACAGCATGAAGCTATGCACCCGTCATGTCAACAAGGAACTGTTTAAGCAGGTCGGTAATGGTCTGGGGCATGTTCAAGTAGCACACGGGACCTCTGGTATGTCTAGACATCTGAATGGTCCAGATTACATGTCCATCCTTGCAGACCATCTGCATCCCTTCATGGTCATTGTGCACTCACAGAGCAGTGGATTCTTCCAGTAGGACAATACACCTTCCTACAGAGCTGTGGTGACTAGAACATGGTTCGGAAAGCATTCCACAGATTTTACCACCATGGAATTGCCTCACTGGACATGAATCCTGTGGAGCATATTTGGGATGCTGTGGAAGGGTCCATTCAAGCTTTGGATCCGCCACTCTGCAATGTCACGGAATTATGGACAGTGGTGCAGCAAGCATGGATGGAAATACCTGTGGAATGCTTTCATGAACTAGACTCAATACCTTGCCATGTGACTGCCCTTATCTGGGCAAAAGGTGGGCATACCTGTTACTAGGTAGGTATCCCATGGTTTCTATCCACTCTACATTTGTGCTGCTATTTTTGTTTTCAGTTTAATGTAAAAAAGTACATTTCTGGCCAGGCAGTTGCTGCTCTTGCTGGAATTTAAGTTTATTCATTGAAAAGGCCTCCAGAGTCAGGAACTCTGTAATTCATCTGTAATGCTACTAAATAACACTGACCGAAATCTATAAAACGCCTTTATTATGATAATATAAAATTAAAAGCGATAAAAGTTGTTTAAAATCACTAACATGGGAGCTTTCGGCAGAAGTGGCCGCCTTCAGCTATAATGGTTGCAGGATGACCGACAATCTATATGTACCACATACATCTCAGCAGGTCTGCGTCATGAACTATGGTGTCTGCACACGGTTCACTTCTCATGCATTGGAACCGGAAACTGGATGGACCACTCTAAACCGTTCATCTCTTCGTAGGATAAGGGCTTCAAAGTGTGGATGAATGTGACAGCCCTTATCCCTATTAAAACTGTAGCGCTCGGACGAACATATTCTTAAACTCTCCAGCCATTTCCGATTCGAAAAGCCATGTGCCTTATCCACTACCACGGCTTCTTTAGCCGTAATGCCATGCCCAGTTTCCCTGGCATGTTCTGCTACAATTGAACCTCCATAATTTGCAGTCTTAAGGGCTCTATTGCATTCCCCCAGGCGATCCCGCAGTCTGCGTTTTGTTTCCCCCACAATCAGGACACTCAATTTCATATGTGACCCCACTAGTGTTATTACATGCAATAGGATCTTTGGTTGCGGACAGTACTGTGTGCAGCCTCCGACCTGGCAGTTGCACACAGCATATCTTACATGAACGCAAGGTATGGGAAATGGGTTTCGAAATGCCCGGATAGTAGCGGATGTATGCGTTAGAGACAGGTGTAAAAGCATCCATGTGACTGTTGTTCATACCTCTTAAACACCTCTTAATGTTGCTCTGGGGGTAACCGCACGTTATTGTGTCTGCTGTAACACATTTAATCTCGTAGCATCTCTCTTCAAACGACGAGCATTGGGACCCCACCCTTTCCATTAAGGCTTTAACCACACTATTTTTGTGGCAATTGACCTGAGCTCTTGAAGTGTGTATTGGCCCCGACACATAGGTTTTCTGTAAACTTTAGTTTTCAAGTGTCGGCCTTCTCTGTATACAAATACATCTAGAAATGGAAGGGGCCCCCCTTGCTCAACCTCCGAAGTAAACCGAATATAAGGCGAACCACTATTCAACCAATTGAATATATCTCTATTTCGTGTCCTCTATATCACCGTGAACATGTCATCAACGTATCTCTTCCATGCACGTAATGGGGAGGACTAGAGCTCCGCAACATCCTATCTTCAAATTCTTCCATGTCTAAGTTGGCTATAATTGCACTAATAGGTGAACCCATGGCCACTCTGCAAACCTGCTGGTACATAACCTTTTGGAATAACATAGTGGTATGGGATAAACATAAGCCAACACCTTCACAAATATCTTCACCACTTAGCGCTGTCCTGTATTTCAAAGTACCATCTCTACTCAAAGCATTCCGCACACAATCCAAGCCGTGTTCGACAGGTATACATGTGAACAAAGAAATGACATCAAAGGATGCCATAATCTCACCCTCTTCTACCTCTTAAGCACGGACGAATTGTACGAATTCTCTGCTGTTTTTGATGGTATGATCCGAGTATCCTACTATGGGGGATACAAGTTCAGCCAGAAATCTTGACAGTGCATGCGTCGGACTGCCAATAAACGACACAATGGGTCTGAGAGATACACCAGCCTTGTGCACTTTAGGCAGACCATAAATTCTAGGTAAGTGACAGTCCAACGCATGCAACCTCCAGGAAACCTGAGATATTTTTCCTGCCTTAAGCCAACTCTGGATCAACTTATTAACTCGTTCTAGTCCGCTCGGGGGATTTCTACGAATGATCTTATACGTAGACCTATCATTCAGTAAACTAAGAGCGTTTTCTTGATATTCTTCTTTGTTCAGCATTACCGTAGATCTATCTTTGTCTGCACGTAGTATTACAATATTATCATCTTGTTTTAATTCTCTTAATGCTTTTCTTTGTGTAACTGTTAAATTGAAAGAGGATTTGCAGGCTGAACCTAATGTGCACAATGTCCTAATCCGAATCTCATTAGCTGTGACCCTAGGCAAATTGGCCACAGCTCTCTCTATACCCATTGTAATATCTGCTATGGGGAGCCTACGAGGGATTAAACTGAAATTGGGGCCTAGATTTAATAATTCTATCTGTTCGTTTGTTAACTCCTTATCACTCAGGTTATGAATGAACTCGCCTCCAGTGATTACATCACATTCCTCCCTGGCTTCTTCTCTTAATCTATTATATTTGTTCACTTGCCTTTGTCTATATTCATCCGAGATCCAGGTAGCTTTGGCTATCACTGTTCCGGTTACCCATGTCCAATGCACTAATTCCAAACATTCGCTTAAACGCCTGGAACTCGTTTCTTTACACCTCCTGGTATACATCAAATCTTTATGTAACTTACTGATCCAAATACCCACCACTTTCCTCTGGTATATCATAGTAGCTCGCTTTAGCTGACTGTCTTGAAATTGTAACTTCACTCTTAAGCCATACGGAACTAAACCAGCAGTTTTGCACCGATGCGCAAACCTCCGATGCCTGGGAAACTGGGCATGGCATTACAGCTAAAGAAGCCGTGATCGTGGATAAGGCACATGGCTTTTGGAACCGGAAATGGCTGGAGAGTTTAAGAATATGTTCGTCCGAACGCTATAGTCTTAATAGGGATAAGAGCTGTCGCATTCGTCCACTCTTTGAAGCCCTTATCCCAGTGGGGTGCGACCCCCAGAGGGGTCACGGGATAAATTAAAGGGGTCGCGGAAATTTTTAAATAAATTTATTTTTTGTGTACATAAAAGCTAAAAACCTGTTGTTAAAATTCCTTTTTCAATACTGTAGATGTACGGTAGCAGCAAATATACAAAGCAAAGTGTGTATATAGCACTAAAATAGCACTAATATATAGCAATAACAATTATTTCGGTTATGCATGTACGATTTAAAAACCATTCCTCTGTCCAGAGACCCTGTCTCGCGGCGTATTACAGTTATCGGACAACAAAATTCTTTTTTTTTTTCTTTTTGTTAGTTGTTGACGCATCGGCTTCTGTGGCCATAATGCACCTCCCAAGGTTTTCGCACTACTCTGATCCAAGCCCGAGACGAGATTCTAACCCGCGACCTTTGGGTTGCCAAGCAGGCACTTTACCCACCTGGCTAGCCCGGTCTGCAACATACAATTCAATTAATTAAATCGATTGAGAGAAAGTCCAATTTTTGCAATACAGTTAGACGAATCCACAGATATTTCAAACCTTGCTCAACTTATTGCTTATATCGGATACTGCTACGGGGGAATATTTTGGAGAATTTTCTATTTTGCAAAGCTTGGAAGCTTTGGAAGGAAGAACGACGGGCCAGAAGATTTTTGATGTTATAAATATTTCCTTCAAACAAATAATCTAACGTGGAACAACTGTGTTGCGAATTGTACTGATGGCTACATTAATAGGAGAAAATAAAGGTTTAAAAGGCAGAGTAAAGGAAATTGCTCCAAATATAGATTTTAATCATTGCATTATACGTAGGGAAGCATTAGTAGCGAAGGAAATGCAAACCGATTTGCACGAAGTTTTGAAAGAAATTTAGGCATACGATGCAAGAAAGCAAGCTTATGTAGCATCAGCCAGAAAAAAAAACAAAAAAAAAACCTTCCCATTTCACACCTTCATTCGTTCCAAATGTTTGTCCAGATCAGCCTTAAATTTATTTAGGCTATTAGCTTCCACAACAAAAGATGGAAGCCTGTTCCACCAATCAACTACCCGCTGGATAAAGGCAAATTTCCGCACATCTATTCTACAACTGTCTTTCTTCAATTTGAACCTGTGCCCCCTCAGGTTCTTAATCTGAGAAAGAGGAAGAATCTCATCAGCATTCAGATTGCTCAACCCATTCAAGGCCTTATACACCACAATCAGATCATCTCGCAGGTGCCTACTCTCCAAGCACTGCAATTTGCAGAACTTAACCTTTCTTGGTAAGAGCGCCCCTTTGTTTCCCTGACTAGTCTCGTTGTCCTTCTCTGTACATCCTAATGTAAATCTACATCCTTCCTAATACAAGCACATGCATTAGTTTGAATTCACACACTTAATGGTTTTTCAAACTTTAAAATGAAAGTGGCTAATAGTATTATATATAATGTCTTCTTTTAAGGTGAAGCAGAATTTTCAAAAAAAAAAAGATTTTTGTGGACCTGCCAGGCACCATGCTATCGTGGTTGTTAAAATTAGGAGGTGTCACAAGCGTTGGGTTATGAAATTAAAAGAAGTTTCTAATTTAGCGGTTGTCGCAATTTGTTTCACGAGCAAGAGGTTTTGTTTGGTTATCCACTGTAGATAGTTCATTCTCTTTAGGGGCCTTTTGTCAATATGCTACATGAACGTAACTTTGGTGTCCAATATTGTTCCCAGATCTCTATGAGTTTTGACATTTGGGACAGGCATCCCATTTAGTTTTGGAGGTATGAGCGTAGGTGATTTTTTCAGAGAGTACGCCATCATTAACAGTCTGTGGATTTAGGGCCAGGCCAAATTTATCTAAGTACAAAATAACTATAAGCTTATGATTGATCTGGTCACACAATTCACCATTAGAAAAGGACGGTTGGATGGTCGTTAAAATCTTAATGGCATCTCGCAGAACGGGATCATCGTTGCGGTAAAGAGGAGTCCGGATAAGACGCCACCTTGTGGAACTCGTTCGTGGGCTGGTCGCTGGAGAATCTGACTGTCTGCATGGAAATAAATGGAACGACAACTTAGTAGGGACTGCAGGAACTTCAACAAGTTTCCTTTTATTTGGAAGGTGTGTTGCAGCAGATGTAGTAGGGCATGTACATTCAGACTATCGAATGCGGCCTTTATATCAACATATATTATTATTGCATTTCTTTGGGGTTTTTTTTTTTTTCCCGGCATGGAAGGAGGTTCGTAATTGCTGATCTATTAGATATTGCATAATAAATTTGTTGAGGCTGACTGGCCAGGATCTGATCCGTCAACTTTGCCAGTAGAGCTTTCTCCAGTATTTTCAAGAGTGTAGATGCAGTCGATATAGGCCTATAGTTTGCAATTTTTGGCATAGGGATTACAGCATACTTATTCCAGTTTTCGGGGGAAACTCTATAAATAGCTTTCAGTTGTTCAATTAGATGTGGGCTGAGACACTTTACCATAAAGTGAACAATCCGATCGACCCCAGCTGTCTTAGTGGCCCTGAGGGAGTTAATATTCTGTATCAGCGCTTATTTTGTGATAATAACAGACTCCAGCTCATTATCAACCATCGGAACTCACTCAAACTCCATGACTTGTAAAATATTCATAAAAAACGGTTTGTTCTGTTAATTTTGTCGAGCAGTGTGCTACAACTGCACATTGTAATTGGCTGATTCCTGTTTTGTGGAAATACAAAAATAAAGTGCTGCATTATCCAGATCGAAACCTGCATCTACTAATTGCATCCCCACGCAGTCCTGCTCCAATCTCTCACACAACTCATGTACTTCTGTCTAACGAAGCTCTTTAAGAAATCAAGTAATCCTTACGAGCAGTGCTGTCGAACAAGATTCTCGAAGAAAGGCCCAACAGTAATCCCTTCGCACTGATGTCTTAACGAACTGCCTCCACGTAAAACAATACGCAAAGAATCTTAGGAAAGGGCAAATAGAACCATCGTAAACACACCCTATAAACAAATCCAGTTTGAGCGTGCATTAATACATGCTCTTCGAAACTTTACCACTATGGATTCTATTATCTTTCATACTTTGGTTTTCATAAAAATAAAATAAACTCAATGCTCACCTTTGCAAAATTGGCCTTGTTATTCTGTAAACAGACTTTCAAAGTAACGCAAAACTATTACACGTTGTTTCTTTATTAGGATTAGTGTCCAACTTGAGTTCCCTTTGTCGTTTAATTACGCGTGCCAAATAAACCTTAAATGCGCTTCAATAATAACTCCTGTTTTAATGAATCACAGTGGAAAACGGATATTGATTTTTAAGCTATAGTTCTGCAAGTTTATATCGTTTCCATAGCAACACCAACTAGATGATAGTGGAGGAACAAAGACGCACTTTTCTCATCTATTCGTTAGAATCATAAAAGTGCAAATGCTTGGGACACACACACAAATCGAATCCCAATAAGTGTTTTAGTTCAAACGCTCTGATATTGCCAAGTTAGTTTTACGAATGCAAATTTGACAAATTTTCTTTATTAAATATTAAAAGTTATTTGAGAATGTTGAAACCCAACTAATTATTTTTCTCAGGACAGAGAAGAAAGCAAAATTTCTCCTTCCCCACAATGATTCCAGACTCCACGAAGATTCCACTGCCTCGGGGAGGCAGTGGAACGATTCTGGCAGTGGTGAACTCTGGACTGCGCCTGAGCTTTCCAGGGAAGGCCCCAATTAAAAAAAAAACTCTATAAGGGGAAGACGTTAAAGGGATGACAGTGGAGGGGGTAGGCGCAGAGCAAGAAGGTTAGGGTGGACGATAAGAAGGCAATCTACCAATGAGTAGGAAGTTAAAGGAATAGAGAGGCATCACTGTGGAAGAAGCCCATCCTCCATGGAAAGGGGGAAGGGAGTATGGGTAATTTGGAAACAAAACATAGGACCAGGGTGCCCTATGATAGATCACACCGAGGATAGTGGTTCTATAACACCATACCGGCTCCAGCTGTAGCCGGTGTCAGCATATCCCGCTCCATGTCATAAATTAGAGGGCACATAGGTTTACCCCACTGTAGTCCACTCTGGTGAGGACCTGCTATAACAACACACACACTAATCATTTATCCTCTCAAGTATACAGTTGTCATACTAACAATTACACAGTACACAGCCCAGACTGCACACCACCATCTTGACAAGGAGGACCAGATCATTGTGGAATTCGAAAGGACTATTCTTCCACATCTTCCATATGGACTAGACCTCGTGCCATTAGACTTTCGCTTATTGCAACCTATAAACGATGGCCTTCCTGGGAATACTTCTCCAATGACGATGTTGTCATTGTTTTGCCTTTGCATTATAATATATAATTAAATTATTTAATGAATGTGGATATGTGTAGTGTCTTATGTAAGGCGGCCCCTAAACTCCACTATGGTTCTTTGTGATGATATGCAAAAATCTGTGCAATGGCCAGAAGTGAGTGCAGTGCTATGTTTGCGTTGTGTGTGTGTGTTGTGTTGTTTCTGGCCACTTAGCTACCAGGAAGCAGTGGTTCACCAGGAAGGCTCTTTCCCAGTACCCGTCCACGCCACGAGGAGGCGGGCTCAACTATGCACGTACTAAACTAAATGTAATATTACCAGAACCATAGGAAGAAGCGCAAGTCGTATGGGTGCAGCAGTCTCCTATATTCACGTACGGTGGTGAAGCCCACAAAGAATCACGCATCATCTGGAAAAAGTGTAATACCAGCAGTTCCCCTAACCAGGAAGCCTAAATCTGGGCACGAGCAGGTGAAAATCCCATCTCTAATAAACTGGAGACCAGCGAATCCTGCCCCCGAAGGGGCTAGCATAAAAAAAAAAAAAAAAAACTGTCCCCCAAGAGACTCACATAATTAACAGTTATTTAATGTTTCCAACAGAACAAAGAGAATTTCTGGGAGAAAAAAAACTATGCAATCCTCGTGAAAAGAACCATAAAAACTCTTCATGTCATTAGTGGAACTCAAACTCAGGCTTTTTCCACCCAGTATTAATTGCTCGGTGATTTTAGCCACCGTGCCACCCGCGAGGGCCGCGAAATCTGTAATTTTGAGTGACTTCCTTCCACGATACCTTACTGATGTGTCTGAAAAGGGGACTGAACCCGCCTATGGATAATGCTGTACACGTCAAATAAATAGCAAATATCCTTATTTTTATTATTTGTTTTATTTTACGCTCAAATCCAGGAACAAAATGTCTCCTAAACTTAAAGACGAACTTTTCAGCAACACTCAGATTCAGCGACGGTGGAAAATTTGATTAAAGAGATTATAGTGGGCGAGGGAGAATCCTTGATTGTAATTAATTGTAAATGGGTTTAACGAGGTTAGGATTATTGGTAGTACTCTACTCGTATCTTTCATGCGGAAAACCATCACATTCACAACGACTTGCCTCGATATTCAACTACTTTAAACGGCACATCTATTGAGTTTCTATCTCAATAGGAAAATTGTATTTGAAGTAGTGCAGTACCGAAACAATCTCCTGATAAAATTGATACTATAAATTCAAATGAACATTCCGGTGCCTTTGAATTACTGTTTATTATTTTTAGATTAATATTTTCCCCCTTCCAACCAGGGGACAAATTTCCCTCATTTTCACAATATACAAAATCAACAGAATAATAATAATAAGGAATTATGAATGTATTTACTTATATAGCTGAACACACGAATTATAAACATATTAAAATACGAATTAATAATTTAAAGTATAAACAAAATAATTATTAAATTATACTTTCCTTTCTTCTATTTTATTTATTTTTTATTTTGCTGAGAGCACTATTTAAAGTGCTCAATTAATGCAATGTTTTTATTCTAATAGAGGAACAAACATTCCTTCATAACGAGCTGCCCTGGTATTGAACTACTTTCAAAATATAAAATTTTAATTTAAAGAGGTTTAAAAGAAAGGTTTTAAAGGCTTAAACTTAAAAGATAAAAAAAAATAGCTAAATAATCTATTAACTTTTTAGTAGTGTAACGTCATCGCTAAACCTACTAAAAATATTTTCAAGTAAATTTTAAAACTAGTGCAATACTACCGCAACTCTTTGTGAATGTTGTTGTGTGTAGTTAGCATTAACATTATTATTATTATTATTGTTGTTATGATTATGCAAGGAAGCCTGAGGCTTATGCTACACCAGCCAAAAAAAAAAAAAAAAAAGATTCCTGCGTTAGCCTGAGAGAGAGTCAGAAGTAGAAGGGAATCACCAAGAAAACAAGAAAGAGAAGAATGATGATATCCAGCTCAGGACCCTGGGTGTGCCAAGCCCATACTCACCAGATGTGAGCCCCTGTGGATGTATCAGTACTATAAGAGATTTTTTTCTTTTGCTTTTTTTTTTTTTTCTCTCTTTAGGGAAGGTAATCGGTTGATTTACAGGAACAGATGATTTTCAGGACATTCCGGGGGCTGTCCCCTGAAAATTACGGATGTCTAATCGTTAATCATTTTGGAGAAAGAGTGCTATGCAATATGCAGAATATTTACCAGA
The DNA here is from genome assembly GCF_048544385.1 of Mastigoproctus giganteus. Lineage (NCBI taxonomy): Eukaryota > Metazoa > Arthropoda > Arachnida > Uropygi > Thelyphonidae > Mastigoproctus > Mastigoproctus giganteus. Next base: position 201,930,673 of record NC_143582.1, on the reverse strand, counting down.
GAGAGGGTTGTATCTGCTAACTACTCGATGATTTGCATATCTTGTTTGTCACCTTTCCAGTGATAGCTTGTAAAATCAGGGAAATTGGAGGAACAAATATTTTTAGGGGAAAGGTAGTGAATTCCGGAAAATTCATAACCCAAAAGTGCTGTAGTTCTGTTTATTTTAACTGTGAAGCCGATGACTGATTCTTTTCCTGTTAGAGATTTCTTTTCCCATTTTTTTTTTTTTTTTTTTTTCAGGAGAAGGTAGTCAATTGAATTATTGTCTACCTAACTTTCCAAATATCACCTCTCTTTAACTTGACATTTAAAATAATGTTACAGTAAATCATTAGTTAATTTCTCGAATAAATGATGAACTGAATTTATTTTTGAGATATATGACCGATTTTGGAAAAAGAGGATTTCTATTATTCCGCCCTCCTCAGTGGTATCTCATCTTTCTTCTTCGCAACCTGATGATCACTCAGCCCAAATAGGAGGAATTAACTGTTGTACCACCACCTGTAAGAACGCAACTTTCTCAAGTTAACCAGCAGGATGACGCGCAGAATTAAGGAGTTCTTTAGGTACTATTGGCTCAATGAACTAGATAATTTGCGCAGTGAAGTAGATATAGTTCAAGGTAATATGAGAGTGTTTGTAGAAATGCTTACAGAATTAATTGCTGGTCAATAACACCCAAGTGACTTGCAGTTGCTGCAGTAAACATGTTTAGTAATTCAGAACAGAATTTACAACTGTTCACCTTCATGTTGTCCCTAGACCGACCTGTCATCTGATTAAGAATCAGTTAGTTCAGAAAAACTGACAATCTTTCAGCAAGCTTCTAGACACGTGGGGGGGGGGATAGATCTAATTTTCATGCTATGAATCGAATCAGGATTGGAGGAAATATTTTAAAAATTTCATGTTCAGAATAAATAGGAAAGGAACTACTTTCTCGTTGGAAAAAAAAAAGTTTAAAAAAAATCATTTCTTGTTAAGAGATCGCAAAAACCATGGCAACAGCAACCTTAACTCTGACTCTTAATTTTTTTAAAAATAACTCTGCTCTGAAGAACAGAGATTTTCTTGAAAGTAGACGCATTTAAGTTGGCTCCAGCGATTAACTGAAATAAACTCAATTTTTCTTTAATTTCACATTTAAAATCATGTTAAAGTAAATTTTAGTGGTGTATTTAATTTATCATCTTATATCTGTGTAATAAGTTTTTAATTTCATGTATTTTTTAAAATTTTAGTTAATTTTTAAATTTACAATTTTATTTAATAACCAAATATATTTAAACCGCCATTAAATATACAATAATCAGTAACAAAAACGACTATTTAGAGAGTTCGATAGTAAGTGATTGTTTAGTATAAAAAATGATATGATTGGATGTCAAAGTGAACGTCACGATTCTTCAGCCAATAGTACTTAGGATACCATCATCGGTTAAGAGAATTTACGTTAATCTGCATAGTTTGGCTGATAAACTAAACTGCTAAGTTCTAAGTTTAGAAATTTCATAATTTCTAAAGTTCCTAAGTTCTAATTTCGAAAATATCTAATTTTTCTACTCTGTAAAATTACATTATGTAAGAACCATAATGTAATTTTGGAGTCTATATGAAAGATTCCTATCTTTACCTATCGGTAAATATTTCTTCATTTCTATAAAATTTGGAACAGAAAAGGGCCGGACGGATACAAATACGCCTCCAAACGTTTTTAGTAAATACAGTAAATATAGGGCATCTAAGTTCATTTGAAGCCGGTAGAAAATAGTTCTTCGTTACGAGAGTAATTGTGAAAAACTGAGATGAAAAATATAGAATTAACGTACGAATTTTGAATATATAAAATACATAAAATTGTTTCCAAGCAATCTAGTTTGATTAAATCATCTACATTTCACTTTACAATGCATGTTACAAGAAAAGATCCTTATTGGACAATTCAGTTAGGCCCTGCCCTTCTTCCTCAAACAGTGAATGTTTAATTAAACATTAATGCTGATCTCCAGATATTCTCCAGTGGGGCAGAGATAATTTAGTTGGAGGCTGCTTAAAAAATCTGGCAACGTAGACGAGCCAGTCAACCGGGTCGATGTTGCTGGAAGAACTAGTCTTTGTTCTGTAGAATGGTTTCTCCTTTTTTAGGGTTCTTTCGAGGTGCTTCTTAATTGCAGCTGATTTGTTTCTGTTGAATTCGGCCCTGGCTTTGGAGAATGCAATGCGGTCTAAGATATTGCCAGAAACTTTCCATGTGGCGTGCAGTGATTGTTTGTAGTGGAAACTTTGGTTGAGTTGGGGAGTCCACCACGCTCTGGAGCGCGGAGTGATGGTGACTGTCTTGGTAGCAATGTGAAGGGCGATGATATTGATCCATTTTGTCATTAAATTGATTGCGAGGCTCAGTTCACATCCATCTAAGATGTTCCACGGACTGTGGATGTAGCTTAAATGCAGCGCATTGGATTCAGAAATTTTTGGGTGGTGACCTTTCGCACAGATTTGGTTTTGGGGATATTGGAGTATTTTTTGGGTAGAAGAGCTATAAATATGATTGGTTAGTGAATAGACTATGTCCAGCAGGTTTTGGTCTCTCGTTGACCGGTAGTTAACTTGGAAGATTTGGATTGATCGGAGAGATTTTATGAGCCGACTTTTGAGGTGTTGGGTAGATGGCGGAAGATTGACATCTGCACATACCATATGAGTTGCTGCTGGGTGCAAATTATTTATTGACCAGTTAGTGACTTCGTCGATAGCCATCACAGTTGGTGTTAGAGGACGGTACAGGGATGCGACATCTATAGTGGTATCTTGATGTTCTCGAGTTATCATTAAGGTTTCCACATCTTGAGAGATGCTTGAGACAGTGTACGATGGAGAACGTTGCCGTATTGAAAATTATAGCAACTCCCCCCACCCCCTCTGCAGTTATTGCGGGAGGCAGCCAGTACATGAAAGCCTGCGGGAATGGCACAGCTTATATCTGTCTGGTTTGTTTCTAACCACGTTTCAGAGAGGCACAAGATGTCTAAGGAGTTCGAAAGTAGAATCTCTTCCAGTGTATTGTTTCTTAAGGACCTGATATTCTGGAACATTATGCGGATGGCAACAAATATCTTTTTTATCAATAATACGATACGCGTTCAGAGATTATTGTTCTCACCTGCACAACTTCAAGCAACATTTTCTTGTTAAGATGAACAACTGTTTGAAGTAGTACAACGCCAAGGCAACTCGTGACATGGAAAAAATATCCTATGTTTATGAAGGAGTTTAATTATGCATGGGTAATACACACATCATTTCTACTACCAAGGTAGTTTTAATGCATCGTTTTAATTATATCTCATATTGTGAATACCTTCACAACGAGCTGCCATGGTATTTACACTACCTGGAATAAGTAACGGTTCACCTATAGAGAAGACTATTGTTACTTATTCTCTGCGGATATCACCATCCAACCGGCACCGTTTCAAGGCTTTTTGGCCCCTCTTCGGTGGGTAGGAACACTGTTGTTGAAATAGTGACGCAATGAGTAATAAATTTCGAAAAAACGAGCGAGAAAGATATGAGATAAGGCTGTTGTTGGAGTAACAAGTGAATTCCAATTATACATTTAAGTCCTAATCAATGGCAGGCGCATCAAGAAGGCAAAATTATACCATTGGATTTAAGCTAAAAGTAGCACAATATGCCAAAGAACACTAAAATTAATAATACTAAAATAATAACCCTATACCTTTCTTTATTGGCTTTTGGGTTTTATTTTTTATTGAATTTTGAATTTCCATTGTACTAACAATAAATTTTTTTTCAAAAGTTTTTTTCCTTAAATTTACTGTTGCAAAACTAGGGTGCGTCTTCCAACAGCAGAAACTTATAAGCCGACAAATACGGTAATAATAAAGGTAATAGAATTACCTTTATTATTACCGTATTTGTCGGCTTATAAGATGAATAACTCTACAGCCCGTGAGATAAGTTTTCTACAGATAATTCAGTAACCAAGTCAGATAATTTTCCTTCAACGTTGAAAACCCTAAACTTTTATTTCTTTCACCACATACACTGAAAGGAAACAATTCATGGGATACCTGGTTCCTGGGCAACGCGACGCTGTCACCCTTCTCACTAGTTGACGAACCCACCGCTTGACAGGTATATAGGTACACTGCATTCACATAGACGGTAATTCGATGTCAGTATGGATAAACGTCGTGAGTTACCACCTCTATCGCAGAGGTGGTACAGGAATTGCACTGTCCCCTTTCGACAGTGTCAAGAGTGTATGCCTCAACTGGTCGAAAGAATATCGGCACTGGACCTTGGATGATTAGAGACTGGTCTGATGAGTCCCGTTTCCAGTTATTTCGAGTAGACCGGAGGATGCGTATCTGACAGAAACCGCACGAAGCAATCACCCGTCATGTCGACAAGGAACTGTTCAGGCAGGTGGACAGTTGAACACACTCCAGACGGTAATGGTCTGGAGTGTGTTCAACTGGCACACGTTGGGACCTCTGATACGTCTAGTCGCATCTCTGAATGGTCCAGGTTACGATTAATGCCAGATGCCGTCTAGTTTCGATGTAAGGCTGTTCTTGGACCGTATACCAATGGAAACTGTGCTTTAGCATGATGAGTCACGGTACATGGCCTACCACACCGACTGTAGTGTCTGGGTGTGACAGATCTCGGAGAAAGTTATTTGCCCGACTGTCTTTTGGAGGTTTCCTTTTGATTTTCCAGTTTCGAATAAATCGATATTTTGTTTAATTGCTACCAATAAAGCCATGCATGTTCATCCTCAGCTCATCATAGCAATTAATTTCGTGGTAATTTGTCATAACCACAACGTCGGCCAAAATCTAATTACTGTAACCTTGATCACGACAAGGACATAAATTATACTCCTAACAATAGCTCAAGGCTCATCTATTTGAGGTCCACTTGGAAAATCCTCATGATAGCCTATAATCAGTATAAGGAGAAGAATCGTTAAACCAAGCGTTGCAATACATTACATCGAGTCACGCTAATAACAATTTCTGTGTTTGGGGTTATCTGCATTTAGGAATACAGTCCGCTTCAACCTTGATCTCAAATTCCACTGCACATTCGTGGCGTAAATAAGCTTCGGCCGAATCACCGGATAATAATTAATATTCATTAATGATTATTAGCTGTGGATCGCTGTACCAATTCCCAGATGGAAGGTAAATAATCCGGTTCTTCTCGTATGTCACTTTGGCACCAATACAGCGTGTCGAATTTCAGAGGGCAGCGCGAAAGCGATAATTGGTGGTTGTAAAATGAAAATTGAATTATGCCAATGAGAATTAACAGTTAACATTAATCAGCTGTGCTCTAAATATGCTGTGTTCTTCTGTTAGGATTATATAAAAAAAGATTAAATAAATTCAAAACAGAGAACATTGAATGATCTCTGTTTAACTTTAAGATGCTTATTTTTCATTGGCTAGTAAAGCCGTCAATCAAATACGTTTACATCTCATTTGTTGGTTATGAGATTGACGAGACACAATAATCATATATGATTTATCATCTGGTATGGCAAAGAAGTCTGGTAAAATTTTAACCCTTTTTTCATTAATACCAGATGTTACCTTTAACACCGAAAGGGATGTTAAGAAATGATTCAGCCCTTGTTTTTACTCTACGTTCTTAATCATTGGTCACGGATCCCTAAATTCAAAATTATTTCAATTCGGCCTTATCAACTTACATCTTTGTTCTTGCCGGTTCAAGGAAACTTGGGCTCACGTTATCGCTCGTTGCTTCAACTACAATGACTAAAGATCATCAATAAAATCTTATCATAATAATTTTGCTGAAGGAAACGAAGCTATTCTCGTGGCAAATGAAGAGTTCTTTCAGGCATTCCAAAGATTAGCTGCTTCTTCTTCAAATGTCGGACCTCTGGAAAATACACTTACGTCATCTACAGTTATCTCTTAAATACCCACCAGTACTTTATGTGTATGTTAACTGTTCCACAGGCTTCTAGCAAGTGTAGAAACATATCCATGCGTATGCTAAAATGTAGAATTCCCACTGATTTGGAAATGTATCCTCAACTTCAAACTATGGAAGAAAACTCATGCTGATACTTCTTTTAGGCTCTTGGATTCTACTAAAACTATTATTTACGTATTCCGCATACCTATCACTGTTACTATAATTATAAAATACTTACCTGGCAGGACGTACCTAGATAGAATACTTGTTGTGATATTTCTTTTTTCCCAGAACAATTGATTTCAATGTGGCTTTAATTGGGATGATTTACGATAGGACACACCTGATTGGGCTTTACTGGCTGCACTTAACTGGCGATACGGACTTGCATTGTCCTTCCATGTACCGGAGATTTTATTTTCTGTTTCTACACAGCCCCTTAAGGGGGCAGAAATTGTGGCCTCAAGAGGCGAACTCTTTTGCTTGTACCAGGATTTGGGACTCTTGTGGTACGGAATTGCTCGCACTCACTGGTTTCTCCCTGTGAGTGTATGATTATTGTTTTTATTTTATTATTTTATTCTTATATATTTTTTTTATTTATTTTACTAATTTATTTATTTAATTCTTTTTCCTATTGGACCTCGATGGCACAGGAATGCTGGTGCCCAAGGACTTTCAAAACTGCCTGTGAGTTTTTCTTTTTCTTTTTTTGCTGGCTGGATTTTGCTGGTGTCTGGGTTTGGGTTCCTCAGGTACGGTACAGGAGTGTGGCATCCACTAGTCTTGCACACCACCAGTGGCCTTATGGGTGGTAGTGTACCTTTTGGTACACCACCATACCAAATTTTGTCCCATTTCATCGCAAGAGGTTGTAGGTTTTTTTCAGCACATCAGCAACTTAGGCCATATTACACCTCATGTAATATTTCTGTAAATTGTGTGTGTTCTGTGGTCGAATAACCCGAGTTTCTGGGAGAAAAGACACGCTATGCTCGCCCGAGACCGACTAACCCAGCCATATTGTGGAAGAGGCCCTTAAAAATTCCTCTCGACATTGACAGGATTCAAACTCAGGTCTTTTCCACATGGTGTGGGGAGGACGGTGCTTCTGCCAACTATCCAAGAGGGGCAGACGAATGGGTTTGAGTGCCTGTAGAACCTGCTGCCCGAATGCATCGCACTAACAATGAAAAAATGTCATTGTAGGGCCACCCGGAATGTCAATTCATCTGCCAAAGTGAATTATGTATTATATTCGTGATTGGCGTGTATTCTCTGGTAGATTTGCCTGGTTTCCTGAACGAACAATCCAAGTTTCCGGAGGGGACCTTGCCATTTACTTCTGAAACCGACTAATTCAGTCATGGAGTGAAAAAAAAAAAAAACCTATGAAAGTTCTTCGCTTCATTGACAGGATTCGGATCCATATCTTTTCCATCCGGTGTGGTAAGGACGGTGACAATGCCACTGTGCTACCTGCGCGGACCGCACTAACAATGAAGTCCTTAGATGGTGATGTTTTAATGCGAGCTTGTTTCTCATGGTATGGACTAGAATCTTCGGTGGTTGTGAGGAGGATCACCAACGCCGACCTTAATGTTTTGGGCAATTTCATATTCCCTGTGATTTAACAGCTCTTGATACACACCTGTGTTTGTTTCAATAGGATAATGCCCATTGCCATACCACCGGTGCTGTTCAAGAATGGTTCGACAAGAAATGTAGGAATGGCCGTGAAGAGCCCAGATTTGAATTCTATGGAACACATATGTGGCCAACTGGACGCTGTTCTGCAGGAGGAATGAAAGACTATATTCGCTGCCATTTATTGTTCGTTGGCGAAAAGTCTACTCAGGAGAGTGAAGTGTATCATAGCGGCAAAAAAACTTGCATGAAGCTTCTAACGTTACAATATGGTTACATATATTTAACCAAGCATATCTTTTATCAACTGTATCCAGACTGAGAATTTTCTGTTGCTTTCTGCTCGCTCTCGGCTGCTCTAAAGTGATGTCAAACTGATCAGTGGCTCACGCAAGCGCTGTATGCCTTGGTACGTGCAATCGTTATGACCATCCACATAGCTGTAATTTGCACGAGCAGTTTGCTGAATAACAGATGGCACTTAAAGCGTGAAGTTCAAAGTTATTAAATGGCTAAAGATTTGGTCTTAGATAAATGATATGGTGCCTGCAGGACTGTCTTGTCTTTTCATCTTTGCGCCAGCCCGATAATGAGCATGGTAACTCATATTAAACAACTTTTACAACTGTTTGAGTGAGCATTGTCATTTAAAAAGGCACTAGTAGTCTCAAGTGGAGTAAAAAAGAATTGACCACTTAAATTTGTCTTAAAATGTGTACTTTACATTTTTTTAAACACTTACGTGTTTATTTTTTTTGGTATGTTTTCTTTTGATTAATGCAATCGATAATGTAAACAATTTAATTGTTATTTACCAATTTATGTTATAAAATATTACTCTTTTCTTTCTTTTAATAGCATATATAAAACTGTTATTTTCAAAATAACGACCAAGACAAAAATAACAATACTCTTTTATCTTTTTTAAAATCTCCAATGATTTCCATTTATTCTTGGAGAAAAAAATAATTTTACATGATCATAGGATAAATTATGAAATCCAGAGTTCATCGAAGATATACGTATTTCGAACATTATACAAGCGAGTAAAAGAACTGTTAAAATCTTTGATGTAAATGAAGTTATGGCTATATCTCGCCTTTTAGTTCATACAAACCCTGGATTTTATTAAATTAAAATCTCTTCCAGAAAACCAAAGCTTAAGACAAAGTACAGCTGTGCCGTTTTTGTTCCACACTGTGCTTTATCTTCGAGTACGCGGGATATAATGGAAAAGACCGTCTCCTCTTTTTCACAGCAGGACTTAAAGCGTAACAAATATGGGCTTGAGCCAAGACTTCCTTGAAAACACTTATAATATTGTAGCCAGTTTTTGCAGAAGCTTCAATGTAGCCACTTTCCCAGTCTATGGTTACAACAGTTTCTGAGATCTCTCTTCTTATCTTTCTTAGCTCTTCCAGGTCGGATTTATTAGCCACTACAACTATAGGAGCACCACCGGGTCGTATTTGGAGTATCAAATCCCTGAGTCTGCTCACTTCTTCAAATGATTCTGCGCAGTCAACTGAAAAGACGAGGATGAAAGCATCAGCAGTAGTTACAGCTAGACGTCTCATGGCAGGAAATTCGTAGGTCCCACTTGTATCCAGGATATCTAAAGTAAGGGAAGCACCACCCACTTCGTATTCACTGCGATAGAGTTCTTCGACTGTCGCACAATGGTCGATAGGAAAGCTATCGTAGAGAAATTGGTGGACAATCGCTGTCTTGCCTACTCCACTGGATCCCATGATGACAACGCGTGGATGGTCGTTAACTTTTTGGGAGTCAGAATCCGCAGCAGAGGAAGCACTAAGGATGGATTTGTTGCAGAGACTTGGCATTTTACTAACGGATGTAAGCAACTGGCCTATAAAAGAAATAAAGAACGCATATTTATGTGAAATAAATAAGAGGAGAAAAAATATATATAAATACATCGCAGTGGGAGATGTATAGAAGAGAGATTACCGAAAAAATAAAAGGCTTAGTTTTGAAAGTTAATTTTCTGCATGTACAATAATATATTTTATTGTGTTCAATAATATGGCCGTCCTACCAAGACACTCTAAATGTTTCCGATGCATTTAAGCCCCATCTGACACAATAACGAATCACATATCGCTGTTCAATCCGTATGTCCGACATGACGCTTGCTTCAAAACGATCGTCAGTGACACGCAGCTAAAAAAACTGTTCGCGCAACACTATCTCGACAAGTAATGTGCACACCGAGTCTGCTCATAAAATCTTGCACCAGTCCACGAATTAAATGATCACCCCTCGTATATAATAGCGTCGCACTTTCCTAATAAAAAAAAAATTGTAATGCACGTGTTCCCACGTGCATTCAAATATCGGGAACGGTTCTCATTCTAAGTTTCCCAACAGGAAGTTATTTCCCCAGAACCTCAATACTTATGCAACGCAACGGACACCCGACTCCACTCGAAAATTAAATTATTCTTCCAGTTCTACTGAAAACAATAGGAAGATGGCAAGTCTTCCCACATTGGCGTTGCCATAGTAACTAAATAACCTTTTCTTGCTCCGAAGAGATGTCTGCGAAGTAGAAAGAAAATCTGGAGGAACTAGAATCCATAACCTTGGCCTTTCGCAGAGATTTCATCATCTCCTGTATTTATTTCGCCCTACAGCTATCATATGGTTAGATGCTCTGAAGACGAAAGGTTATTGCCTTCTGGTAAGGTATCCAAGTTTCAAGGTAAAGCGAATGCTAAACCAGCTATTAAATTCACGTTGGAAATATGTATATAAATAAAATGATTGAGCTGGCTTTATTGCAGCCTAAGAACAGCTCTGTGTTCCAAGATTTTCTGGCGAATACCTCTTATTGGTAGCGAATGGATAACGGGCCATATCAAGTGACTGTGTGACCTTTAGCATTTGCCAGGGAGAAATCTACCTGTTTCTGTTGGTGGCTAGGAAAGGAGCTGCCCGAAGGGTACAGAGTGGGATCCTCCAGCGAACACTATCCTACAGATCAGGAGCTGAAATATCAATGAGCATATTTACAGTGAGTCTTCTCTCAAAGATTGAACTATGGAGCCTTGGATTTTTAGACATTGTGCCAGGGCTGTGGTACTACTAATAAGGGCATACTATGTTTTTGAAATGCCCACCTCAGCAGTCAGTATTCTGAAGCATAAAATGGTTTGGGTGTTGTGGGGCCGCAGAAGCCCATGTTTCTGTTCCACGTATGACTGCTGAGTGGACAACTGTCTTGATGTACTTCCTCGGGATGCTGTTCCTGACATAGAGGAGGTGATGCTTAGCTTGTCATCTAAGTTTAGCCATTTTCAGAGCATCTAGATGATTATGAAAGGTTAATTTGGGGTCAAAACGACTCCAAGATCAGTGTGAGTGAATACATTAGGTATCCGGGTGACACTGTATAAAAATAGAATCATGGACTTTGGTTGGGTTGAGACATATCCTAACCAAATCATCAAATTGGCATAAATATGCTGAAATATCATCTTCGGTTTGTTAGACAGACTAGCTGTGATAAGATTTATGTCATCAGTAGAGGTAATACGCGTAGTCAGCTTGATATCATCTGCATAGTAAATTATATCTTCTCTCCCATGAAGAAAAGCAGTAAATAATAGGCCCGACAGTACTCCACCCTGTGCAACACCTGTGCTTAATGGCGAATGAAGGTCAGATATCCACTTTAGAAAGAGCGTCCGTTTGTAGAGTAAAGGGAGCAAGAAATATGGAAGTGTCACTGACCTAGAATGGGGAGTGCTGATACGTCAAGTCAAAAGCAGATTTTAGGTCGAGGTAGGTGACAGAAATTTCTACATTATCGTATAATGAATTGAGGATTTTAGTCGGAATTGAGAGAAGGTTGGTCTTAGCTAAACGATTTTGTATTGAATTGTGGATTTTCGTAGACCTGTCTGGCAGAAGCTGTTTAGGTAGAATAGGTAATAGGTTTTCTTAGAACCTTGAAGCACATGAAATGGACCGGTAGTGATTGACATACGATAGAGACGGAATCTTAGGTATGGACTTCACGCTGTACACCTTCGATTCTTGAGGAAAAAAGTTCGGGGGGGGGGGGAGAAGGACTGTGTTCAAGATGTTTGGTAGAGATATTTATTTACTAAGTTCTTCTAAGGTGAAAGGATTTATGCAAATGACTGATTATAAATAGAAGTTATTTCTTCTACTCGTGTGTATTGTGTCTGTAAATTGCGTGTGTTCTCTGGTCGATTTGCCTGCTTTGTTGGACGAAAAATCCAGGGTCCCTGAGAAAAAAACATTGCTGTCTATGCCTGAGACCAACTAACTCAGTCACGGAGTGAAAAAGCCCATAAAAGTTCCTCGCGTCATCGACGGGATTCGAATCCAGCTTTTACCACCCGGTGTGGAGAGGACGGAGATTGTGATATAATAGTATTAGTATTAGCAGTGGCCAAATGGTGCATGGAAGCCTATGGCTTATGCTGCCCCAGCCAAAAAAAAAAAAAAAAAGGAAAGAAAAAGTGCCTCAATCAAGTCTCCTCTCAGAGCCTTAAACACCTCAATCAAATCTCCTCTTAGGCGCCTAGTTTCCAAGCTCTGCAACCCACATATTCGATGTCTTTCCTCATATGGACGCCCTTTCGCCTGTCTCACCAGGCAAGTTACTCGTCTTTGGACCCTTTCAAGAAGCTCGATGTCTTTTTTTTGGGGGGGCGCGGTTTCCATACTTGAACACAGTATTCCAAGAGTGGTCTAACAATGGAACTATGACGTCCTTATCTCTACTAGCAAATGTTCGATAAATAATCAATAGGACACCATGGACCTTCCTTGCAACCAGTCTACAATGCTCGGAGAACTTCATGTGTGACCGTATCGTAATACTCAAGTCCCTTTCTTCGAATACTGACTTTAGTTCAATTCCACCAAGAGTATAATTTAATTTGGGTTTACTGATACCCAGGTGCAATACACTTTGCTGGATTAAAGCATAGCTCCTATTTTTCTGACCATCCCCGAAGTCTATCTAGGTCACTCTGATCAAGCTCTGCTTGGCGGCATATATATATATATATATATATATATGTTTATTTTTTTTTACTTGCGGCCCCAGCCAGCTTCTCTGGCAACCCTGCCACCTGTATAGAATACTATACAAATGCTTTATACACTGCCCTACCATTAATATCCGGACACCTTCTTTTAGACAAAAAAAAAGAGCTTTTATTGTGTCATTTAATATTTTGTGCTGAAACCTTTTGCTTTTATGACGGCCTTCAATCTTTGCGGCATACTCTCAACCAGCTTTTTATAAATGTCAGGTGATATATTCCTCCACTCTGCCTTGAACGCAGCCACCAGTTTGGCCTTGTTCTTTGGGCGATTTCGACGTGCACGTACGCGACGATCCAATACATCCCAAATATGCTCGATAGGGTTCAGATCAGTACTCTGGGCTGGCCAATCCAACTTTTCCACATCCATGTCCACAAACCACTCTGTTACGATCCAAGCAGTATGGCATGGCGCGTTGTCTTGCTGATACAGGTAATGGCCTTCCCCGAAGTATTTCCATAATATTGGAAGCGCGTAATTGTCCAGGATGGCCTGGTATTGCACATCATTCATGGTTTTGTCGATAACGGCTAATGGACCCAAGCCAATGAAAAGAAGCCCCATACCATGACACTGCCTCTACCAAACTTTATTGTTGGGAGGATACAATCAGGAAGGAACTGTTCCCCTGGCATTCGCCACATCCAGGAACGGCCATCAGACTGGTAGAGTGCGAACCTCGACTCGTCTGTCCATAGGATAGTTTTCCACTGCTCTACAGTCCAGGATTCGCGCTCCTTACACCATGTTAATCGGCATTTAGCATTTGTCGAGGTGATCAATTCTGTTGAACTGTTGAGGTAATTCTGAAGAACGTGTCACCTTGCATGCCCACTTTTGCAATTGCCTGTTCGAAGCCCAGTTTGCATTATAGCAGGTTCTGACGTGTTGCAAGCATAGGACCTGTTTCCCCTTCCATGTAGGGGTTTCCGGAATCCGGATATTAATGGTAGGACAGTGTATATATGCATATTTTTTCATGTGTGTGTGTGTGAACACTGGGTTGTTTGAAAAGGAAATTCAAAGTTTTATGTTTAAAACAACTCAACTTTATTCTTATTTTTACATAAATATAAAGTAATAACTTTATTTATCATCAATTTGCTATACATAGAACGAATAATTTGACCAGTTCCAGAGGGTCCATTTTTCGGACCAACTGCAACTGGTCTACTGACCCCAGTTTAGAAAACGCTGTGCTAAGGCATCAGATGGTAACTGAAAGTCAACGACGTTGGTGTCATGGGTCTTCTAGTTCGAGAATCTAGTACTCAGATCAAGCCATTCTGTGGGATTGAAATGAGAGTAAAGCTATTGACTTTTTAAAGTACAGCTGTTTTCCTCTTTGAATAAGAGTCTGGTGAAAGAGATTTTTAATTGCACGGGACTTATATGAATTCAGCTCTGGCTCTGGAACAAGCAATATGGTCATAGATAGCCCCCAATTGTTTTCCATACCTTGTGGAGGTCCTGCTTGTGGTTGAAACAAGTAGTGAGAGAAAGAGACACCATCCTTTTGTTTCTCAGAGATTCGCACAGTTTTCGATGCAGCAAGCGTAGCAACAGAGTTTAGTCAGCGTGTCATCAAGGTGGCTGCCAGGTCAGGATTACAAGTAGAAGAAGCTGTCCCAAGGAAAGACAGATGCAGCAAAGCGGCACTTGTTGATATCTAATAATTTAGGAGAAGTAATTTTCACTCTTTGGACAGCATTCGAGAGATATTATTATCAGAAGCAGGGAATTTTATGACTAGCTAGATTGGCCCATGATTGAAAGGAAAAAAAAACTGTTTGCGAAAACAGTAAACAACGTTCAAATGAAAGAAAAAAATTGTTTGCCAAAAACAATATACAATGGTCAAATGAAAGGAAACAACAGTTTACAGAAAACAATAAACAATGTTCAAATGAAAGGAAAAAACAGTTTACAGAAAACAATAAACAACGAGAAAACAATAAACAATGTTCAAATGAAAGGAAAAAACAGTTTACAGAAAACAATAAACAACGAGAAAACAATAAACAATGTTCAAATGAAAGGAAAAAACAGTTTACAGAAAACAATAAACAACGAGAAAACAATAAACAACGTTCAAATGAAAGAAGAATGATCGAGACGACGCAAAAACAGAAGAAACAACTCTTCCTCCATCTTAAAAGAAAACTTTTGCCTATCACTCCATCACTATATACATAGTATTCTTGTAAATAATAGGAAAGGGTGTTTTAGAGTTCTGAAGACAATTTGCTTGCATTCTTATAAGAACACATCACCATTAAAAAATAAAAAAAAAGAATATAAAATTTTGTACATATATTTAATAACTGATTCACAGAGATTTTTAAATTTGTTAAACGATCGGCTAAAAATCGAAATTTTAAACGTGCGCATGCGCATATATTTCTGTTTATTATTGTGTATGAATAGTTAAAAAAAAAACCAAAAAAACTTAATATCGACAGAACTACTCACAGCACAACAAACAAAAATTATATTATTAATTATATATAATATATATTATGTATATTATATTATATTATATTATATTATATTATAGATTTTAATGCCTTTCGTGTTTTGGATTTTTATAAAAAATTGAACTGAGTTAATTGAATTGAATAAACTCATCGTAATTAATACGCACTTATTTTAAATCATAATTTAATATTAATTATAACTAATTTTTCCAATGTAAATTATAACTTTTTTTTCTTTGTAATTAAGCTGTTACTTTATAGTTAACTGTATCGTAACAATAAACAAGGATAATAAAACTAGTTTATTGACTCGGTCTTGACTTAGGTTTAAAAAACGAAGTCGAAAAGGAAGCAGTAGGGATTCGAACCGAAGCGAGGTGGAAAGATGCAGTAGGGATTCGAACCGAAGACAAACACGAGGTGGAAAGATGAAGTTGTACCCCATACGATATTAAAGTTTCCGGAACTTGTCACCCATGAGTTATGCGGACTGAAAAACACAGAATAACCCCACAGAAAAAAATGTAAAACAGAACTCCCAAAAAGATTATCAGACGGCTGCCAATGCATAGCAATTCTGTACTGGAACTTCATTATCTACGCGATCGACATTCATATAAAATTACTTGTTATATAAAAATAATTTTTGGCTTTCTCTGGCAATGTCTATAACTGCCCCTCATTTTCCAGTTCAACTGTTGCATATTATTTATTATTGTAAATTAGCTAATAATTTATGCAATCATATTCAGGAACGTATCTGCCACTTATTATCACGAAATGAATATATTATATATTTTCTGTTTTCACTAAATTCTGGGTCAGTTTAGGGACCAAGATGGGACTCCAAAATGCATAAGGCACTGTAAGTTTATTAAGATATTTGCACATTCAATAAAAATAATAATAAATGAAATAAAACGAAACTTATATTAGTTACTTTAACGGTTTTTTATTTCTAAAAATCGACAGAATATTTTATTGAACAAATGCAAATGTGGTAGACGCTTACAAATAAAATTTATATGACTACCCTTAAAATTTCTAATGCCCTCCTCAAAAAAAAAAAAAAATCCCTTACCTTTTCATACTGTTCCCTTTATCAAAAAATTCTCCGCATGTCCGATACTTTATTCTAAATATTTTTTTATTTATTTCTTAAAAACGTCTTAAAAACTATAGAGTAAATTATAAAAAGAAATTAATTTTAGAGATTTTTCTGAATATTACTTTTAATTTCTGTATTCAATTTATACACCATGAAGAAATTTCAATATTATTCGCCCGACGTTTACTTTAATACTATTTTTTTTTTTTTTTAATGTTGTGAGAAGTCGTACTAGTTGAAAATAACTGGACACAAATGCTACGTTTGATAATTAGGAATAATTATAATAAAAATAAATTATAATTAGTAAAAAAGGAGAGGAATTTACGAAGCAGATGAGAAGGAATTTACAAAATAGCAAAGTATTACAGTATTTTGAGTTTCGTTATATAAGAGAAGAATAATATTGATTATTTTACGAAAATATAGATTATTTAATAAATCGATACATCATTTCCATCAGCTATTTTGTAATATGCTTCTATAATAACGATTCGTAATATGCTTACCTTGTTTGTAATCCCTTGTTTCTCTTGTGCGGGTTGGCTGGGGAATGTCGGATGTTTGTAGCTGCAGTCATTACTCCTTAGATATGAGCTGCAGAAACTAGGCTGAGACTGCGTTTTATACTTCGTTTCGGTTGTCGCGTGCAGCACCTAGATACTGGTTATGCCCAATGACAGCTCAGTCTTCCAAGTGGTAAAACAAACACGTACTGTACTAACAACACTTCTCTGTAAGCGCATTGTAGGGATGCTCGTGTAGAGAGCAAAACTTGGGAAGATGCTTCACCTCTCATTGGTCAGAAGATTCCAGGGTGCTCCGGTAATAATATTCAAATGATGTCGCGGTGCAGCATGATATGCTCACAGAGCATTTCGAAAGAGCGAAGAGTAAATCCTGCGCTTCAAGCATAGACATCTTGCTGAGACAGATGTGTTTACTAAGCTTCTAAAATGACAACTGCGCCTTCTGCATTTTGGCCATTGACAAAACAAAACATTATTTAATATTAATTAAAAATATATTAAACAAAACAGAAGATTACTAATATTTGCAAATTATTAAACAAAACAAACATTATTGATATTAATTAACAAAAATATTAAACAAAACAGGGCATTATTAATATTAATTAACAAATAATTTTTATTGCTTGTTTATTGTTTATGCTTCACTGCACATATAACATTCACTCAACGTTTTGTAATACTTTATTCATTTCCTCCTGGATTTTAAAAAAATTAAGTGGCAACACGCATTTCACTGTGATTTAATAAAATAAGAAAATAGATCATAATTCATGATATTTAATTATTTAGAGGGGAACCAGCGTGCTTCAATGATGCATGTTTTAATACCATGGTGGATTGTTCTACCACCTATTGCTAAGCACTCCAAATCGTTCATTTAGTATTTGTATAGCTACAAATGTGTGTTACAATTTACAGAATTTCAAATCCAGTGTTAATTGCAATATAACTTTCAACTTTTTTCCATGGAAACTCGTCTTATGAGAATGAAGTTCGCAAGTAAACCTACACTGAACATTTAGGGATACAGGTCAAACTCCGAAGTTGCTGCTCTGGCTTATATTATTAATATTGGGAACCCAAAATATATGGCTGATGTAGCTTAAGATTCTACCATGAAGTTGGTGTATTGTTCAATATTCTGAAAGAAAAATGTCTTCTTTCTAACAATAAAAACATATTTGCCTACACGTTTTCATTCGGAAAGTAAACAGGTCACCGACATTAAATTCTAACGCATCCATTGATATGTCATACTTTCAAAGAGAAAGAAAAACAAAACCGTACTACCGTCTTCTTTAATCAGGAATTATTTTTCATCTTGGGTAGCGATGTTGCTTCATTAAACCCACTTCTTTTTTTCCAAACGGTACGAAGGAGCAGCAATATTATCTACTGAGCTACCCACGAGGATACTTAATCAAGTTCCTTAATTTGTTTCTAGAAGTAAAGCTAACGTAAGTTGTTTTTAACTATTGCTTTGAAAACTTGTTTGAGTCTCTTATGACATATTTTTTTTTTTTTTTTTTTTTAATGGAAAAGTGAAGCCGGATTCTTCACATACGATGGAATGGATCTGTGTTTCTCAGTCGGGTCTACGAATTTCTATTCGTTCGTGCTCTGTGTGTCGTAGAGGTTCGGAAACTGTGAATGCTATCTCTATTTCGGTTCTTTATCGAAAAGTTATACGAAATGCCTAATCATTCCACTAGTTGCTCCATACAATAGAAAACTGGAGCTGTCTTGAATTGTAAAACACATTAAAGTCACCAGAGAGCATTCGTGTTCCTCATGACCATCATGTTAATAGTGAGCACGGGTTGACAACCTTTTCGAGCCAAGAGCCAAATAAGAAAAAGACAAGTGTAGACCAAGGTTGGGAGGTTTTTCACCCCTGGTCTAGACGAACCCGCCTCAAACGCAACACGACGTATGTGGACGTGTTCGTGAGCCTGAAAATGGATTTCATTCAATCGATTCTGCATCTATTTGAAAATGAAATCACGAAAGAGAAATTGTTAAAAGACTTCGTTGGTAGATCCTTCCCATATTCAGCAGTATTCTAAACATTTTTCTTATAAAATTCAATGAACAGGTATCGGGAAAAATTCCTTTCATATTACTGTTGTCAATATATAGCTCTGATAAACTCGTGACATTTTTGCCGGAGAAAACTGTGAAACTTGTTTTTTCTCTGCTATAAGCATAATTTATTTTTACTATGGTAGTAAACGAACTTTTCCTTCACAACGAGTTGCCGTACTGTTGCACTATTTTCAAACAAAAATCGCACCAAAAGGTTTATTTCAAAAAGACTCAATGTCTCATCAATGTCTTTTTAAAAGATGAGACATTGCGAAATCTCATGAGAGCAGCTAAAATTATTTGAATTTTATTATTCGTGAGCTTTTTTCCCCATGGACCTTGAGGAAAATCTCTTACGTCGACCAGCCTTCCCGTAGGGGGAAAGATTCCAATTCGGAGTACGCTACACAATGTCCGAGCATGAAGAAGATGACTACTGGGAGTAATTGTGCAGTCAGATATGAAGTTTTCTGAGCAATGCAGACAGGCTGCCAGGGCAGGTCATGGGGTTTTGTCAATGATATATAGGAATTTTGCTAGCAGGGAAAAGGAGGTGATTATCCCTCTGTATAAGGCAATGGTCAGGCCACGCCTTGAGCACTGCGTACAGGTCTGGTGGCCTCATTTTAGGAAGGATGTAGATTTGCTTGAGCGTGTACAGAGAAGGGCAATAAGATTGGTGAGGGGAATGAAAGGATCCTCTTAAGTTCTGAAAATTGCAGTGGCTGGAGACTAGGCACCTGCGCGGTGATCTGATTGAGGTGTATAAGACCTTGAATAGATTGAGCGCGCTGAATTCTCATGGGATCCTTCCACTCGTTCAGATTACGAACCTAAGGGGGCATAAATTTAAATTAAGAAAAGACAGATGTAGAATAGATGTGCAGAAATTTTCCTTTAGCCAGCGGGTGGTTAATTGCTGGAACAAACTTCCATCTGTCGTTGTGGAAGTTGATAGGTTGAATAAATTTAAGGAGGAACTGGACAGGCATTCGGGGGGAATGTTGTGATTTTTTTTTTTTTTTTGGCTGATGATGCATAAGTTCATACACTTGCTTTCTTGCATCGCATGCCACTACTACTACTACGTGCAAACTGGCCAAAAAACACACATACATTACAAAGACATACAAGTGCAAGATGGCCAAAGGGAAGTCCAGTCCAGCTCCGATGAAAAAACTTTACGCAATTAGTGTTGTCTTGGCAACGAACTGTTTTAAGGTCGGGATCAAAGGAAAGTTAAACCCCCTAGCACATGCTATCCTAAAGACTTTGAGTTTTGCGATATTAATTGTGCTATCTGCTTCAAAGAACAATAAAAGTGATACATCGCATCACTTATATATTCCTTATCCACTGTTAACAAAATGAATCAGTCTGTTGCCAAGGTAACTCGTCTAGTCAAGAAAGTGGACATGCAATCAATTTATCAAAAATCAACTTTTTGTATCTGTGCGCATGCT
Source organism: Mastigoproctus giganteus (assembly GCF_048544385.1). Classification (NCBI taxonomy): domain Eukaryota; kingdom Metazoa; phylum Arthropoda; class Arachnida; order Uropygi; family Thelyphonidae; genus Mastigoproctus; species Mastigoproctus giganteus. The sequence goes on along the minus strand of NC_143582.1, from coordinate 201,910,264 downwards.
CACAAATTAAAATTAAGCCTCTCTTTTCAAGTCAATTTAAATAAATACGTCGCAGCTAACTACATCTAAATTAGCTGTTAAATATTACAGAATGCTATTAATTTCGAACTTTGCATGAAATATATTTCTCAAGTAATCCAGAAAATTGTTTACGTTTAGCTGCATTTTATAATACGCCACGTGCGCTTTCATTTGTGATGTAACTGGAAGATTGTTTACATACAACTGCGCAGTGCCGACTCTATTGAAAACTCTCTGCGCAGCAAGTGCTGCCTGCTGCCTGTATGTAATTAATACAGGATTTTCTCTTATTTTGTATTATTCGTTTTTAAAAATAAAACACAAACAGGATTATATGCAACTGGGAATTTGTGCTTCATGATTAAAAAAGATAATAAAATAAAAAAATGTACAACAGTCTCATTTATTTATAACTGAAGCGCAATATAAATTCATTCCATTGATCGAGTCCCCTGGGATGGATTTTTCTGAAAAAAATAAAATAAAATAATTGCTTTCTTCAACTCATAGAAGCAGTTCTGCCAAGAAAGGGATTATTTTGTTTTTGGCGTGTTTGAATAGGTCGACACAACCAGAAACTTATTTCATCCTTGAAAAGCAAAAAAGAGATAATCGGTTAGTTGTCCTCAAGCTTTGCGCCTGCGCAGTCAGAAATAATGAAAATTAGATGTTCTTGGATTTACCCATGTTCATCCTCAGGACAATTTAGCCAGATTAGTCATTCTTAATTAAAAGAATTCGAAAATGTTAATTTTCGAATTATTTTACGTAAACTGAAATTAAAAAACCTATTTTTAATAATCGTAGAGCAGCAACAAAGGCCATTAAAACAAAAAAATTCTATTGATGTTGCACAAAGACACATCAACCTCTTTTACTGAAATATCAATGACTTTAATAAAATATTATATTTTATAGGAAGTTTATCCGAAATCTTAGCAGTAAAGTAATGAATATTGAAAGATTATTCCTCATGGTTTGATGCTAACGGTTGCTTGGCAACAAGAAATTAAATTATCAAGTAATATGGTGATATACACTGGGTGATCACTGAATTATGACCATACGTTGAATCAATGCCACTTCCGATAGCTGCTAAAATTTTAAGAAAATCTCACATTCTTAAAAATGTATAAAAATCTCAAAAGAAAAATCATAATTCGAATTTTCTGTTTTTTATGTATTCATGTATTCGTCTGTTTTCTGTTTACCACAGAGAATAATACCTCAAACTGAATGAAAATATATTTTAAAGGTCAAAACTTCAACACACGATGCAAAACTTTATTTTCTTGCCCTCTCTATAATTTAATCAATACGATGGAAGCTTTAATACATAAATTTAGCTGTACAGACAACAAATTCTTTACGCACTGGTATCCTGGTAGCGGAATTCTGTTATCTAGATTCCCTCTGTATTATCTTCGAATTCCTATCACTGGAGACGTGTAGGAAATGCTTTACTGAAGTATCTGAACGTTGCTGTAGCCAGAAAGTTTTATGACCGATTAGAAAGCGTTCAACAGAGGGTTTCAGATACACTCGCGGACATTGCAGTGTAAACATCTCCATTCGCAACATCTCCTCCTGTTCGATACCCAGAAAGATAAACTACATTACCAAAATATTAGTAGTAGCAAAGGAAGCTACAGGCCACAAAAACGGTCCCCAAAACCATAACACCAATCTGCAGACCACCAACCGTGCATCGGGATGTCATAGCCTAGTGTTATCTTTTCCAGATGTGGATACACCCATCAGCATGATAGAGTTGGAAACGGGATTAACCAAACCAGGCCACAGCTTTCTTTCTACATGTGGTGGTGCGGTGTTCGTGCTTACGTGACCATGCAAGGCACAGTTTCTTGTGTCTCCCTGTGGGTATGATAACTTCCATGAGCTAATGCCCAGCGCCTATTCATGCTGATATTGGTCTTCCTGTTCCACATTGTACGCAGTGGTTGAATGGGCCACGGTGCTTTGTCGCTGCTATATTACAAGAGGAGACACACGACGCTCGCCACTTGCGTCGCCCACGTGTGACCTTTGACTCTTGACACCACAGAAGGAGAGCATTCAACTATGTTGGTTGTCTGCGCAGTAGAACAGCGATTATAAGCACCAGCCTCCCTACACCGGCTGGAAAAGGTCCGGGTTCAAATTCCATCAATGATGCGAGGAACTTTTATGGGCTTTTTCACTCCGTGGCTGGGCTAGCCGGTCTCAGGCGGGGATAACAAGATTTATCTCTCGGAAACCCCGTTTCCACTCTTGAAAACAGAGATGACCATAATGTTTTCAAGAGTGGACGCATCCCGCAGTACCTAGGAGTAATGTTACCGACCGGCGCAGCATATATATAGTGATGGCATGTGTAGTGCCTGTCAGTAGTGGGGGCTGACAGTTTGAATAAATTCAAAGGTCCACTGGATAGTGTGAGGAGAGAAGCATATAATTTGCATTTTCTTATCTACTTGGATAGCTTCCCGTGTTCCTTCAACTTGATATCCTTCCTTAACTTTTCCTGGTTTTGTAGTATTCATCAGTGATGTTGCCTTCTGGGAAGTGATTTGTAAGGATGATATCTTTAGAGTTCCAGAAAACTGACAACATGGCCTTGTTGTCAGACAATTGAACTTTGGCCGGTTTTTTAGGGTTGGTAAAAATGAATGTATCCATTCTTTGTTCATCTTTTTTTTTGTTTTTGGATCATAATGATGCATCCAACATTCATCCATCGTCACAATTCGGATAAAAAATTATTATCCACTATCTCTGAACAAAACTCCAAAAAGTGAAGAAGCACTCTTTCCTGCGGAGCTTTTGAAAAACGACAGTCTTGGCACACATCTGGCTGACACCATAGACATGTGCAGGAACATGTGCAGTGTGCAAACAGACTCATGGCTAATGTTCACTGCATTTTCTAAAATTTATAGTCATGCTCCTCTCTTCAAGGGCTAGCTGTTCTTCTTTTGGGCTGATATGGATCTTTTCACCATCACAATTTGTCAGTCTCAAAGGATGGGCAATTCTTCCCATATGCAGCTTTCGCCTTCTCATAGTTTGATTTGCTTCCTTCGCCTTGCAAATTTAAACTTTAAAGAAACAGTAGTCAACACAAGAAAAAAAAACAAACTTTTAGCTAGCTGTTCATAGTACTAATGAAATTTCTTCTGCATGAGACATTAAACCAATGTCCTACTTATTGACCACTCCTTGTATAAAAGGTAAGATTTCTTACATTATGCGTATAGAGGATTGCTCTTCAAACCCCTATATTACGTTTCAAAAATATTAGGACATACAACGTTTACGGACTTCAATCGTTAATTATAGCAGTCTTTCCGAAAAATGGAAGATCAAGTGGTGTCAGATACTTTTGCAATCTTAGTGTATAAAAACTTTGTTTTCCATTATCTGCAGACAATTTTTTATTTATTTTACTGTAATATATTTTTAAAGCTGAAAAATGATCTCTTTGGTGGGGTTAGCTGTTTGTTTGTTTTTTAGGAGCATTAGCAGCTAAGGCCATATTGCTCCAGGGGGATATGCGGTCGTCAATCTCTGACCTTTCCACATCCTCCATATTTGGTGGTCACGGGCTGAAACCCCGGTCTAATCAAGAAGCGTGTGCTACGCATTGCTGTTCCTGCCCATCTGGCTACGGAGGAGCCTGATCTCTTTGTTAAGAATACCACGAAGACTTGCAAAAGCCACTTTGTCTTTAAAGGCTTTATTAAAACCCATTGTGAAGATGCACCTCGCATTACGAAGTAATATTCTTGCTCCATTAAAGGATAAAAATAAATGCCTTGGCCATTCAGTATATTGTTTATGGCATTCGATGGTGAAAACTTGATATTTTCTTAAGAAGCAGTTTAATGGATACCAGATAAGTGCACTGGCAGACAATAACAATAGGTTGCTCTTTATAATTATCAGAATTTTTGAGTACGTGGAAAATGACGGGAACCTAACAGGTGGAAAAGTACTGGAGTATGAGCATTTAGAAATCATGAAACTTTTCTTTGAAAAGACTCTTTTGATGGTCGACCAAATAAACAATCTTCTCTTCTCTTCTTCTGTACAACTTCGTGTTTTTGGGTTAGACATCCATCTATTATAAAATGTGGAAAAAGGTTAACTAGCCCAAAATGATTTTCTTTTACATGTTTAGATAGCTTTTGGGAGTCTCTTTTTTGTGACAGTTTAATGCAAATTAATGTCCTCATTGGGAGTATCACTTTCTGTAAAATTTTATCTTTCTCTTTGTAACTGCTCAGAAGCCCCAGTTCAATAACAGAAGGACAGGTGGAGCCCGTAGGTCAACTGTTGGGTTTTTAGGAGCATCAAAAGGTGCATCTATAGTCGATTTTATGTTTGCTGGACGAAAACCCCAAGTTTCCAGGAGAAAAACCATGCTCCCTCGCCTGAGACCGACTAACTCAGCCATGTTGTGCAAAAGATCTATAAAAATTCCTCACGTCATTGAAGGGACTCGAACTCAGGTCTTTTCCACCCAGTGTGGGGAGAATGAAGATTCTACCAACTAGTAGAGTGGTACACGTGCTGGAGTTTACCCTAGTTCAAATTACTGACTGCTACATATGGTAATGTTCTTGTATTCTCTCTATATTGTGAACTCCTCTGATCCTATGCGGCCGTCCAGAAATATAAACAGATATTAGATCACTAGTGTTCCTCATACTTTCTAAATTAAAAACTGCATGTTTTGGATATGAATTTCTAAATTAAAAACTGCATGGTTCAGATACTCAGCAAAATACAGTCAAACCGATACTGCTCTCATCGGTGAGGCAGACAATCAATTGATGTTGCTGTAATCGGCCATACTTGCCTTCCACTGTAATGGTCCCACAGGACCCACCAGAAACTTGGGTTTATCGTACAATGAATGGGCAATGTAGCCGATGCCCAGAAACGAAATATTCTCGGTTCGCACATAGAAAGTCATTGCTGTAAGCTGTAATTTTGTTATTAGTTTACTAAATACATAAATAATAAATTATTACTACTTGCTTATTATATCAATAACAGCAGAAACATTAAATTTATTTTTTTTTATATATTTCAGTTGATATTAAAATCCAGGAATAAATAAGTAAACTGCATTACGAATGCGTTGGCAGCATACTACGATTGTATAGTTTATTAAGTCGCAGAGCCTGAAATACGTGTTGCATTTCATGTACCTTTGATTATAAAGTATTGCAAAACTTGTAGTGAACATTACTACAAGTTTTGCAATACTTTATAATCAAATTTTTATTAACAATAAAACATGATAATAAGAATAAAATATAGATTGTTTTAATTGAAATGTCCTTTTTAAGTTTATCAAGCTGTTGCTAATTAGTAATGAAACTTGTCAGAACATGTTTCTGAAGATAAAATGCCTAATTACTCAGCAGGAGAAGCGAAATAAATTTTCACGAACCAACACAACCACGTCACATATTTCTTAGAAATTTATTCATCTTAGTACGAGGAGCGTTCAATAAATTATCTACCTAAGGTACTTCCCATACTTGCATTTCAAAGATTCACGATTTATCATATTCTAACATATATCAACTTGAATCATACTAATTTTGATCTCACTATGTTTTTAGGTTGTACTGCTGCAACAGAAAGAAGGAGGACACCTGTATCAAGTTATGGATTTGCTGAAATTGGACCGTCGTTCGGTCATCAAGTTTCTCACCAAAGAAGGAAATGGGCCAAAGGCCATTCATGAAAGGATGGTGGCTGTGCATGGCAGCAGTGGACCTTTAGAGTACCAGGTTAAATTCTGGTTAAAACAATTCAAGTTGGGTAGAGAGTAAGTCGAAGATGATCCACGTCCAGGAAGGCCCATGACAGCGACCGTTCCAGAAATGTGCCAAGCTGTGGAAACCACACTGCTGAATGACTGACGTTGTTAAAGGTGTCCCAAATCTCTAGGGAATGTGGCATATCTAATGGAACCATTATAACCTTCCTCCATGAACGTTTGGGGAGGACTAAGGTCAGTGCAAGGTGGATCCTATGATTTGTAATCCTTGTGCAGAAGCAATTCAGAGTATGGCGTTGCGAGGGGAATTTAGAGCTTTTTGGAAGGGATCCTGAAACGTTCATCTCCAGAATTGTTACGGGTGATGAAACATGGGTTCATCACTGGGATCCTGAGACCAAGCAAGAATCAATGCAATGGAAACACAAGGGTTCTCCTCAACCCAAAATATTTCGGACACAACCTTCAGCTGGCAAGGTTATGGCCACCATTTTTTTGGGATGCTGAGGGAATTTTGTGCATTCACTACTTGGAACACAAGCAGATAGTCACTGAGGAGTCATATGCATCCCTACTGTACAACCTAAGGGATGTCATAAAGGAAAAAAAGCTGTGGAAACTTTCCAGAGGTGTGCTTCTTCAGGACAACGCACCACTGCACAGGTCACATGCTATTCTGCTGCTTTGAGAGACTGTGACTTTATAGAACATAACCATCCACCTTACAGCCAGATCTGGCCCCCCCAGTGACTATTTCTTCCTTCGAAATCTCAAAAAAAAAAAAACTTACGTGGACGGCACCGGACAATAAATTTAATTTGTCTGGTATTTCCTCATTGCCAACAAAATGGAACAAGTGTATTGAAGTTCAGAGGAGTTACATTGAAAAATAAAACCAGATTTTTGCCTCTATCTCAATTTATTGGACGCCCCTCGTATTACAATTTTCAGGTTTTTTCAGAGCAGTAACTAATAATCGATCGGTAACTGCGTTTTCATACCACCCTCACTAGATTATCTTTAGCTGCCAACCCCAACTAATTACATGATCCTGATGGCAAAGCACCTGTTAGGATTTGATAACAGGTCATCGATTGCATCATCTGCACAAGAACATATGGGAATATGAACTAGTTCACAGAGTACTGTAAAACGTCTAGCGTTACAAGTATTACAAGAGAGAAATGGGAAGATGTATTATTATATACATAATGTATATCGAATTATACAGGAAACGTTTAGTTTTCAGTAAAAATAAAAATAAAAAATTAAGCAAAGAAAGCAAGTTTGGACAGGAAACCCGTATGGTAAACAAGGGACACTGTAAATAAAGAAATTTGAATATTAATAAAATTGAAGGTTTAGACAAATAGGAAAGGACAGCACTTATTAGTAACACTTCTCATTGAACAATTTGTTTTGCAATGATGGAAGCCAGGGATTTTGGCGAGAGCCCCACGAAGCGATGGATCCTGTTTGCTTTGTTAAGACAACTCAAGTATCTGGAGGCACGTTTTGTTTGCACGGGCTGGGTCCGTTGATACCGGTGGAAGGTCGAATGTCATCCAGAGAGTAGCTCAATTTTATGTGAGGTCTACTGCACACTGCAATGTTACACTTTTATCACCTCAGGAGCCGGTCCAATGTGACATTTCCCTAATCAGCAAGAACTGGATCTGGCATCTCGTTTAAAGCAAATGTTGTCTTCACAGGAACTGGAAGACAAAATGGCCGATGGCGTGTGAAATTCTTGGCGGTTGTTTCTCTTTGTAGTGAATGGCTTTCTTGGTAACATGAAGAGTGAAAATAGAATGCAGATTGCTAATCAAGCGCCATTACTTGTATTCTCACCTGGAATTTTTTAGACCAAATGTGGTCAATGCTAACAAAGAGCATGGTGAGAGATTCCACAAGAACACACGGTCAATGGAGAAGAGGCACTGAGTTTTAGGAGCCAAAAAAAAAGCCCATAAAAATTGCTCACGTCATCGAGGGAACTCGAACTCAGGTCTTTTCCACGCGGTATGGGGAAGACGTCGATTGTTCCAACTGTGCTACCCACGAGGGCGTGTGGTTGTCGAACACTGGATTAAGTTGCCTTTCAATGTGGCAGGGGGAGTGAATCTGGCTAAATTTAGCCAGATTCGACCTTGTGGGAATGGCATGATGATCCTGTTTTATTTTAATTATTTTTGGTTAATAAAGAAAAAGTTCGTAACGTTGCGCCATTCGGACTTAGTAATGGTAATGAAGAAGTCCTTAAAAACTCTCCTTCGAGATCCGAACTTAAACCTTTTAAAAGGAGTTACAAGTGACGAACCCGCTATAATATAAACTGCCTGGCTACCATGGATAATTTCCTTCTCGCCTTTCTTGCTACCACATTCTCTGCTGGAAACTCCTTTTCATATACACCGGAACCAATCTTCTTGTAATTACAAGAATTCAAAGCTAATTTATGCAATTAAATTTAGCTTATTTATATAAATAAGCAGTGTCTCTTCCCAGAATGAAGCTACCGTTCACGTGCACCTGGACGCAGTAACTTAGGTATCGAATCTCGGGTGAGATAAATGCTAGAACAGATGAGGAGAACAAAATAAAGAAGCGTACACCCACCCACACACCCACCCACCATAATTGTGTGCGTCAACGTTCTCGGTAAGATAAATATATCTGATGACCTGAATAAACAACAGGATCTTATAACAAGGACCACGTGGCTTAAACAGAGGATACTAATCTAGTCTTGCCGGTTTTTTTTTTTTTTTTTTAATTTAATTGATGGTATTTTATTTCACATTTTACCTAGGTCCGTGTTATTTTGCTTTTGCATGAAATGGAAATTTTCGGCTAAAATGAAACGAGAAATATTTTAAAATCATTTATTTTAAATACAACAATTTTAACCCCTTGAAAGTACTCTCCAGTTGCGCCTGTGTAGCGCTCCAGTCACGATTTCCAGAATCTAAAACAGCACTGAAAGTCCTCAGAAGATACCGCCTTTAATTTCTGTGTTCTGTTCTTCTGAATGTCTGCTAATTCTCAAATCCTTTGATGTGGATTTTAATTTTCGGAAACAGAAAAAAGTCGCTCGGTGCCATATCTGAAGAATAAGGCAGTGCTCAATATGAACGTTGTTGACACGCGCAGTAGTAAGGCGTTGGTAAGCAACAATTCTCATTTCGTTCTGGCCACACCTTGCATTCCTCACATCGCAATGCAATGTGAGGAATGCAAGAACGATATCTCAAATAACGATGTGCCACTCATTCAGACGTATGGAGTTCAACAGCAGATGACCCAAGAGACACCCTCTCCTCGTCGCTGATCATCGTGGATGGCCAATGCTCTGGTGTCAACAACACACTGGTTGGATACCGGAGTACTGTGTGCTGGTCTGATGGGTCAAAATACCTGGTGCAACACGATGACGGACGCCTTGGTGTGTGGCGCAAGCAACACAAGAACCAAGACCTCTCGTGCGTATAGACCAACGTTTCACTGGTGAGATCTACTCTTTGGAAGTTTGGAGACCATATGCACCCTGCCATGTTGCATTTTTTCCACCATAGAAGTAGGATCTTCCAAGACGATAATGCAATGTGTCATGGGTCCCGCATTGTGCAGGAGTGGTTGGAGGAACACAGTGAAGATATCACCATCTTGATTGGCCTCCAAATTCCCATGATATTAATCCAATGGAAACACCTGTGCAATGTTTTGGAACATAAGTGAGGCGTGTGGGCACGCAACCATCTACTCCGACACTGTGAAAAGCTTTGCAGGCAATATGGCTGCAGATCCCTACAGTCATCTAGTGAAGCCAATGCCTAGGCGAATAGAGGCTGTTATCCGTGTGAACAGTGGCCCAACATGGTAATAGTTAAGTGATCATAATTCAGTGATTACACAGTGTGTATATAGCGAGAAAAGACATTTAAAAGTATAGGGGAGAAGAGTAATAAATATTATACAATTGCAATTAAACTGAACTGTTAAGTTTAGAGAACGTAAAGCTGTACAGCTTTATTAAGTGTTCTAATAATGTATAATCATAATAATTAATTGATCATAAATAAAAAATTTCACGCTAGGGTCACCTGGAATATTAATCTACTCTTTGGAAGTTTGGAGTGTATTATATTCATGAATTGCGTGTGTTCTCTGGTTGATTTTCCTGGACGAAAAACCCGAGTTTACCTTGCCATCTACGCCTGGGACCGACTAACTTAGCCACAGAGTGAAAAAAGCCTATAAAAATTCCAAGCATAATTGACGGGATTCGAACCGGGCCCTTTCCATCAAGTGTGGGAACAACTGTGTCGATGCCACTGTGCTATCCGCGCAGACTTTAATCCTTCAAACAATAAAATTTCCCTGGGTTGGACATCAAACCAAGCTTCCACAGTTGTTTTCATCTCTTCGTGACCTTTAAAAATGAGTTCTACGAAGATGAGACCTGGATAAATAATAATCACTTCGGGCCGGATCTGAGTTTTACAGGGGTGATTTAATTGTTTAAATCCAAATCATGAATTTTAGCACGTGCAACCCGGAATTTGTGAACTTCCGCATAAGGCTGGTATAACATTCCCCTGTTATTGTGATTTTGTGTGCAAGGTAATCAATTAACAGCAATCCTTTTGTGTCCCAGAAAATTGAGGCCAACGTTTTTCCAGCCGATGGTTGGGTTCGAAAGTTTTTCCTGGTTAGTCGTCCCTTGTTCTTCTACTGAATGCTTTCTAATTTGGATTTAAGGTTCATAAAAATGTAGCCAAGTTTCATCATCAGTTACCAAACGGAATAAAAATCAATCTGGATTAACAAGAACTAATTTTAAATTCAATTTTCATTTGATGACTCCATCTTCTGATGTTTAGCATGAAGGGGAAGGTTTCTAAAGAACCCACTTGCACAAACTTTTGACATTCCAAAATGGTCATGTATTATTGTTAAAATGTTAAGTGCTTTTTCAAGTGCAAATGTTTTTCTTCAACGATGACAATTGCTTCAAATGATCGACCAGATATCGAATCATCTTAACTGATACCCGTCCTATTTTGAACTCTGCAGACCATCTTTCAATAGTAGCATAACTGGGTGATACTTCCCCAAACGATGCTCAATTTGATGGATATCGATCCTTCGGGTTTTTCATCCAACAAACAGAAAATCGACCACAGAACACATGGAGCAATATAGTCTCAGTCGCTGATGTTCCTTAAACCCTACCACAACAACAAGTTGTATACAAGGCAGTATCCATGCTTGGAGAAATAAGACTCTCTTCTAGGATTCATAAATTGGAAAGTCTGGGACAATTTCTGCCCAAGTTCCATTGCATTAATTATTTTATCTTTTGAAATTAGATGTATTAGATTTAGGATGATTTTTTTTATTGAAAAAACTTAAAATTGGTATTTCAAGTATCAATGTTCACGGACCCTTTCTGTAGGGGCCCAGAAAACAACAGGATTTAGAAGAAACATCGGAATAAATTATATTTTATAGCAGAAACTACAGATATGGGTTCCTGTAGAATACATCGTTGTCATGGACCACAGTTGGGTGTGCCTTAAAAATTATTCACAAGGGAGTGCTCAAATGTAACCATTTTATTTATTTTCGGATCACCGCCAGTACATTTTGTTTGTCTTTCGCAACGTTTGTTCCAAACATGAGGGATGCCCTATTCCCTGGCCCCTATCCTTCCCTAATGAACCTATAAAACAGAAGCAGCTGCACGGATGGAAATTTCTCAACGTTAGCAAAAGTAGGACTGTTATTATTGCTGGTAAGCTACTTCTGTTCTCATCCACTGATCCATTTTCAACCTGCATCTATTTTCTCTTTCAGCTGTTGCAAAATTGTAGATGGAATCATTGTCGAGTGCTAGGTATTTTTAAAAGGTTTTATGGACAACTGAGGTTTTTAATTCTGAATCGTAAAACAACTGTTTCTTTTATTTTGTTTTATGGTGGTAAACATAATCATCTTAATGCTCATAGCAGAATAAATTTTGCCTGGCTAAGGGTTGCCTCGGTATTGCACTGCATTCAAACAAAATATAATTGTTGATGGAACAGGCTGGCATAGCAGTATCTAATTTTTTTTAATAGATTCTTAATATTCTACTTATTGAACAGAAATGCAATATTGGAGCAGCTGGTATTCTACTTTTCAAATTTTTAAAAGTCCAAAATGGCATTACCTATTCTTTTTTCTTGTTTTTTTTTTTTTCTTTTTGGATGGTATATTTTATTCTCTTCATTGGCTTGTTCTTCGAAATTTTCTGTAAAAAGCGGATTATTATCGGTTCTTTGTGAGATTTGGAGCAATTCTTTTGAAAATGAAATGAAATTGCATCAAACAGAAATTCTCCTCTTGCTTTTAGAAAAGGATTGAAATGCAGAAAGTGAAGAGGACTACGAGGTTCAATCTAAAAAGGCTTCCGACTAAAGCACTTTAAATTAAATTTGGCGACTTTTCTTGTCTTTAATGATCACTCCGTTTTGCTTGAATAAGTCAGACGGAAGACCGGAAATCGTAAAGAGGGATGCTCAATTTTCACGCCTTATGGGTCATGATTACTGGACGAATGGTTGACATCCACTTTCCATATTCGTACACGACACCCTACAGTTAGATGGGCAGCAAGATTTTTTATTATGCCATGTCTCGGACAAAGCACACGATCCGTCTATTAAAAAATAAGAAAAATAATAAAAATAATAAAAAAAGTACCCAAAACAACAGCAGTAAATTGAAATCGTTAGTGATGATATAGTCTTAAATAGGGCTAGGAAGCCATAGATTTTTGCTGCACTGGGGAAAAAAAAAAAGACCGGCATAATAATAGCAATAAATTGCAATAATAATAATAACAATGACCATCGCGAAAGTCGCTTCAGCAGACTTACCTCTCCAAAGTAGAATTGACGTCTGAGAAAAATAGTGGCGCCATCTGGTGTCGCTTCCAATAACTAACACTAGCACTGGACGTAAGCCAAAGCTAAACAAGTTTACCTTCATAGATGGATGATGATGTCGGAGAGAAGTAATAATCAAACTGCATCGAGTATGGTGCTCGATAAAGTCACTCACGTTCAGGCCTTAGGCAGAAGAATGGCTACCACAAGGGAAAGGCATGACCATCCATCCCAACCAACTGGAAGTGCTTCCTGTGCAACTGCTCTATGCTCTAGTGACCACCCAGGAAGGAAGAAAAAGTCAACGCATCAAGTGGAGCATCGAAATCAATACGTGCATCATGCGAGCATAGTACAAAATAACCAAGCTAGAGACCGATATGACAATGCACAGGTCGAGACTACATACCAAGTGGTTGGAACGATTCATGGATATTCAGGTTACCGAACAGCGAATGGTGGACCAGAGAAGGACCATCGTCACAAAGAACCTGACTGCTCTTGCAATCTTGGAAAAAATCAAGCAGGACGTGAGGGATCAATTACAAAGAATATGGACAACATGGAACTGGAGGAGGAAGAGCAAGAAATACAAACCAGAGCAGCTGAAGTGGAAAGAGGCGAGGTCATGACATCCAGAATAGAAGGAAGACAGGTGGAAAGGGTTCGAATAAATTCAAAGGTCGACTGGGTAGTTAGATCAACTGGATCGGCTTGCAGTGTCCCGAGAAGACATTGGAACAATGGAAGGAAGTCATTCGGTCAGACGAATCACGATACGCTTTGCTTTGCACTGATGGTAGGCAGAGAGCGTGGACCCTGCTTGCCTTGTATTAAGACAGCTCAAGAATCTAGAGGTGGCATCATGGTATGGGGTATTGTTTTGTTCGCACGGACTGGGTCTGTTGATATAGATGGAAGGTCGAATGTCATTGAGGGAGTACCTTATTTTGTATGGGATCTACTGTACCCTGCAATGTTACACTTTTATCCCGAAGGTGATGACCACTTTATGGATAACAATGCAACAGCGCATCGTGCCAACAGTAACACCAGATAACATCGGATTCATGCAAGAATGGCTCGGAGAAGATGACACGGATTTCCACCATCTGCCCTGGACCCACTTGATCTCAGTCCTATTGAGTTGGTTGTTTGGATCGTGTTTGTGCGCATTAGCAACTAACGCTATAGTGCCCCAAAGTCCTATTGGGAATGTGCAGGACATGCTGGAAGACATATTCAGCAACGAAATTATATTTCGAAAATATCGAAATTATTCTCTACATCCAGCTCTTGAGTAACTGTGTCAAAAAAACCAACCAGGTTAGTTAAACATGATTTATAACAGATGCAAGTGATCATTAACAAACTTTCCTAAAAAAATATTGAACCCCACCACGATTAATTACAATCTTTAAAAAATACTTCGCTAATTAAGACCGATCAATTAAATTCGAAACATTTTAACGAAAATAACCTGCCACAATTCTAAGTGTTTGTAACTTGAATATTCAATGGATGTTGTTTGAAGGGCGTAAATGTAAACATAATCCTCAAATTTGAAGTTCAACGAACTTCAAACTGAGGTAATTAACCGTAAACACCAATATCTCATTACTCCAAACAACAGTACACGCGCACAATACACGAGTTCTACCTACACACGTATTAAATGAACATTAGATGTAAAATAAGAATCCAAACTTTGCAACTGTATTGCTAAGATACAGTTCTTGCTTTTTGCTGTAAAAACCTCAACGAAACCTCATTCCACCTACGATTAAAGGTGTTTTGTTCCCTTTGATTGCGTAAGTTGCTGCTTAATCCTTGACTTCAGAGAAATTACTCCACACTCATCCACCCACCTTTATCAACTTATTTTTCTAATAATCTCATCTCCAATCTTAAAATTCAGACAATTGATTAGTTATTTACTATAATTATCGAGTCCGATTATAATCCTCCCAGATTATAATCAGGGTGGACTGATATGGCACGAATTATGAGTTTTGTAAATGTAAATATTTGGCAGTTGCTTTTTAGTCGATTATCTTTTTTTAAATGAAAAAATAATAATAATAATTAAAGATAATTCGGTTATTATAGTAATAGTAATAGCCATATAGTGGAAGGAAGCCACAGGCTTTTGCTGCACTGGCCGAAAATAAATTCAAACTGTCAGCCTCAACTACCTGCGAGGGCAACTTCCTCCAGCAATCAACGACTCGTTGGCTAAAAGAAACCTTCCACCAATCTACTCTAAACCTCTTCTCCTTAATTTGAATTTATACCTCCGAGTTCTGGAATTCTCTATAACAGTGAAAATTCCGCCTTCATTCATTTTACTAACCCCTCTCAGAACCTTATAAACCTCAATCAGGTCCTCTGAGGTGCCTCTGACATGACAAGAGCAATCATAATGCACGAGATGGATCATAACGAAATTACGTTTTATTATGTTTGATCTTTAAAAAAATCCACAATATTTTTAGCAGATTTTAATCTTATTTTCAGTTCAATCATTTCATTTAACGTCATACAATTTGCTTCTTTGCTTTTCTTTCTTTTTTTTAAGCATTTTTATGTTGCAATTACTTTATTAATAGAGCTTGTCCTAATCATTATTGTGGCGAATCTTGCAAACTCATTAAAAGCTTTGGTTTTCGTTAAGTAACATAACAGTGGGCTATCACTTTACATCCAAGGCGGATGTAAAGTTATTAGCATTAGTAGAGGCATACGATGCAAGAAAGCAAGCTTATGCAGCATCAGCCAAAAGAAAAAAAAAAAACCCTCCCATTTCATCTCTCCATTCGTTCCAAATGCCTGTCCAGCTGAGCCTTAAATTGATTTAGGCTATCAACTTCCACAACAAGGGATGGAAGTCTGTTCCACCAACCAACTACCCACTGGCTAAAGGCAAATTTCCGCACATCTGTTCTACAACTATCTTTCCTCAATTTGAAACTGTGCCTCCTCAGGTTTTAGTCTGAGCAAGACGAAGAATCCCATCAGCATTCAGCTTGTTCAACCCATTCAAGGCCCTATACACATCAATAAGATCATCTCGCAGGTGTCTACTCTCCAGACGCTGCAATTTGCAGAACTTAAGTCTTTCTTGGTAAGAGCACCCCTTTGTTCCCCTCATCAATCTTGTTGCCCATCTTTGTACTCGTTCTGGCAACTCTACATCCTTCCTAAAATGAGGCCTCCACACCTGTACACAGTAATCTAGGTGTGGCGTGACCATTGCCTTGTATAACGGGATAATCACCTCCCTGTCTCTGATAGCAAAATTGCTATATATCATTGAGAATAGTCCATGACCTGCTTTGGCAGCCCGTCTGCACTGCTCAGCGAACTTCATATGTGGCTGCACAATTACCCCAGGTCTTTTTCACTTTCCACTTCCCTGAGTGTAGTACCACCCAGTTGGTACTTTTCTCTTCGGTTATTGTTACCCATATGCAGTACTTTGTATTTGTCAATGTTAAACCCCAGTTGCCACTTCTCAGCCCATTTTCCCAACTTATCTAGATCCAATTGGAGTAGCATACTGTCATTACCGTCGTTAACAATCTTGCCAACCTTTGTATCATCTGCATACTTGGACATTAAACCTGATATACCTTCATCAATATCATTGATCAATACACAAAACAACAACAATGGGCCCAACACCGAACCCTGGGGAACTCCATTAATATCATTTGTCCCCGAAGAGCAGTGCCCTTTGATTACCACTCTCTGTTGTCTATCACTCAACCATCCCTTTATCCATTGTAGCAACTTACCCTTGATGTCATACCTCTACAATTTGTACAGCAGTCTTCCATGTGCAACAGTATCAAAAGTTTTCCTGAAATCCAAGTACTGTATAATGATATCAAAATTATTTTTGGCATTCAGTTCCTTTGTGAACACATCATAGTAAGCAATCAAATACGTCAGAAAAGACCTCCCTTTGACAAACCCATGCAGTGTATTAACTGCAGTCTTGTCTAGATGATCCTGCAATGCATCTTTAACCAGTGATTCCATTATTTTCCTGGAACACAAGTTAAACTAACAGGTCTGTAGTTACTTGTGTCGCCTTTTGAACCTCCTTTGTAAATTGGTGATACATTTGCGCACCTCCAGTCCATGGGGACCTTCCCTGAGCCCAGGGAAGCTTTCAGAATTATGGCTATGGGTTACTTCCTTTGCTTAATATAACTGGATAGATCCTGTCCACCCCAGGTTCCTTCCTTATGTTTAACTTCAACAATTTTTTCTCCACTTTGCTCTCAGTTATTACAATATCGCTTAGCTCCCTGTTAACGTTTTGAATGTGCATCACTCCTCATGTGTGAATGCAGATTCAAAAATACTCATTCAGTTTATCAGCTACCTGAGCATGATCATCAATAATCAAACCATCTATGTTAAGTTGTCCAATCTGATTCATCCCCTTCCTTTTAGAGTTTATATAAGTAAAGAAATCGTTGCTGTTTTTCTTTGCATCCCTTGCCAAAGATTTCTCGTAATCTGCCTTCGCCTGCCTAACCTCCTTTGTGACTTGATTACAGACTAGCTTATATGTGCCATAGTCTTCTGTGTCACCTATGGCAGGTATAATCTATGTGAAATAACATACACGTATAAGTTATAAATCCAGTTTTAATGTAAAAATACAAATATATACTAACAGGCAGTAGCTTTCGAGACTGGCGTGTCTCTTCATCAACTGAAATTCAAACACAAAATACAACGGAAAAGTGCAATGAGCTGAGTGAGGCACGTTAATCATACGCCATTGTTGTTGCACGGACGTGCGCTGCTTTCACTCCACTGATCATCTAGCATTAAAACGGTTGTCTCTAGGGTGGGGTGCAGACGTATGCCTTTGTGGCGGTTTATTGCCTTTGGATTGTTTAATATGTTGAGTGACTCTAGCCATAGGCGGTGGCGAAAGTGTCGTGAGTGGTCTACTACTTCAAAGTCACGTTTGGGATCAAGATCGTGGTTGGTGGCCCAAAAATGTTCCGCGACTGCGGACTGGTCAGTTTCGGCAAGTCGGATTGCTCTGTCATGTTCCGTAAGGCGATCTTGGAGACGCCTTCATGTTTCTCCTTATGTAGCAGCTGTCACAATCTCTACAGGTGATGCGATATACTACATTGCTGCGTAAGACAGGTGTGACAGGGGTCTTCACACTGGAGACAAGTGAACGTAGGTTCCTGCAGGGTAACTGCACGCATTTGATGTTGTAATTTCTAAGGACCTTCGAGATCCGTCCTGACACGCCTGGATAATAGGAAATGTAGGCGGACGGTATACCGTCTTGGTTCGGTGGTCTTCGTTGGGATGCGAGTTCTTGTACCTGTAATAGGCACCTGCCTAGCACATGGGATGGATAACCACATTTGATTAGGTCTGTCTTCACACGGGAGATCTCGTTACGCCTAATTGTGTTGGTGCTGGAATGGCTCCAAGCCCTGGAGAATCCGGTGCGGCAGTGCTATTGAGATGACTTGGTGCGTGGCCGGATCTGTAGCTAGCGAATTGACCGCACCACATAGGTTTGCGGTATACTGAAGTCTCTAGATGTGGGCCTCCGCGATGCACTAGGGCATCCTGGAACGGGAGCGCATCTTTGACCTCTAACTCTATAGTGAACTTGATGAAATTAGACAGGGAGTTGAGGTATTCCAGTAGTGCTGTTTCGGAGCCACGTGGTATTACAGTAAAAATATCGTCAACGTATCTACACCATGTTGTAATAGGTGTAGGTGTGTTCCGGTGTATCTGCTCCTCCAGATCTTCCATGGCGATGTTGGCTACTACGGAACTAACAGGGGCACCCATAGCAGTGTCATGTACCTGCTGATAGACTGAATCCTCAAAAGTGAAGATGCTGCTTGATAAGCATATGTTGAGGGCGGTACAGATGTCATCAGTGGATAGTGATGTCATGGATTGGAGACTTAAGTCGTTCTCGAGGATCCTTCTGGCGCAGTGTACGGCCTGTTGGACGGGAATTGAAGTGAATAAAGAAATCACATCAAATGATGCCATGACAGTGTTGTCAGGGATTGGAAGGTCTTTAATGAGGTGGATGAATTCACTGCTATTTTTAACGGTGTGTGAGGTATTTCCTACAAGAGGTGAGAGGAGGCGCGCGATATGCTTGGACAGTTCATACGTTGGGGCACTGCAGCACGACACTATTGGTCTGAGGGGAATACCCGGTTTGTGGATCTTTGGTAATCCATAGAATTGCGGTAGTTGATAGCCAGTAGCACGTAGAAGACGCTGAGTTGTAGTCGAGATCTTATCTTTAAACCATGTGTGGACGAGGTTATTGACATGTGTCTCTAGACATTTCAAGACCTTAATGGGTGGATCAGATAGAGGTTCATATACGTTTGGGTCTAGTAGTAGGGCCAGGGCTTTCTCTCGGTAGGTTGATCGGTCTAATACAACGGTCCGGCGCCCTTTATCAGCAGGAAGTACGACGATGGAGTTGTCTTTTCTTACAGATGATAGGGCGGCATGTTGACGATGGTTAAGGTTTGAGTAAGTTTTTCGAGTGCTGCAGAGGATTGCGGCAGTCCTGAAACGGATCTCGTTGGCAGTTTCTTCGGGAAGGTTGGTAATACTGGCTTCTATACCCCATAGAGAGCTGTGTGAATGGAGGTTTGGATGATATGACGGCGAATTTCATGCCGTTGAATAAGACATTCAGCTGTTCAATGGATAGTTGTTTGCTGCTTAGGTTCAAGACGAAGGAAGTTGTATCACTTGAACGTGTGCTCGCCTTTAAGGAGTTAGCTTCTATGCTTAAGTTTATGAATTTGCGCTGCTGACGTAAACGGTAGGTATCAGAGATCTGATTAGCCCGATGACAGATGGCATGTATAAGGTTCGTAAATATGATAGGCAAGACCTTACCTTGTAGATGTTGTAACAGTCTGGACCTGTTGTAGTCAGCGCTCTTGATTTCACGGTGGAGATGGGTTATCCACAATTTTGATGTGCGTAGACTGAAGTTAAAACAGGCATGATCATGTGAGAGTTGTGGAACGGGGCTTTGTAGCGGAACCCTTTAGGTACGATTCGATATTCCACGTGGCTCTGAAACAGCACTACTGGAATACCTCAACTCCCTATCTAATTTCATCAAGTTTACTATAGAGTTAGAGGTCAACGATGTACTCCCGTTCCTGGATGTCCTAGAGACTTCAGTATACCTCAAACCTATGTGGTGAGGTCAATTCGCTAACTACAGATCCGGGCACGCACCAAGTCATCTCAATAGCACTGCCGCACCCTATTCTCCAGGGCTTGGAGCCATTCCAGCACTGATAGAATTTTTTTTTTTTTTTTTTTACGAAAACCCCAAACACGAAAGGTATCAAAACCTATAGTACTTAGTACCGTGCATGAGTTGAAGGAGAAGTATGGGGGGAGGGGAAGGCCGGAAACTTTGCTCTAGAGACTAAACATGGGTTTCACCACTTCAAGCCTCCAATAAGCAAAGTGGTGGTATTTCACCGGTTGATGAAAGTTATCTACCACCTGAGTTTTAGGCGTAACGAGATCTCCCGTGTGAAGACAGACCTAATCAAATGTGGTTATCCATCCCATGTGTTGGTGAGGTGCCTATTACAGGCACAAGAACTCGCATCCCACCCAAGACCACCGAACCAAGACGGTATACCGTCTGCCTACATTCCCTATTATCCAGGCGTGTCAGGACGGATCTCGAAGGTCCTTAGAAATTACAACATCAAATGCGTGCAGTTACCCTGCAGGAACCTACGTTCACTTGTCTCCGGTGTGAAGACCCCTGTCACACCTGTCTTACGCAGCAATGTAGTATATCGCATCACCTGTAGAGATTGTGACAGCTGCTACATAAGGAGAAACATGAAGGCGTCTCCAAGATCGCCTTACGGAACATGACAGAGCAATCCGACTTGCCGAAACTGACCAGTCCGCAGTCGCGGAACATTTTTGGGCCACCAACCACGATCTTGATCCCAAACGTGACTTTGAAGTAGTAGACCACTCACGACACTTTCGCCACCGCCTATGGCTAGAGTCACTTAACATATTAAACAATCCAAAGGCAATAAACCGCCACAAAGGCATACGTCTACACCCCATCCTAGAGACAACCGTTTTAATGCTAGATGATCAGTGGAGTGAAAGCAGCGCACGTCCGTGCAACAACAATGGCGCATGATTAACGTGCCTCACTCAGCTCATTGCACTTTTCCGTTGTATTTTTGTATTTGAATTTCAGTTGATGAAGAGACACGCCAGTCTCGAAAGCTACTGCCTGTTAGTATATATTTGTATTTTTACATTAAACTGGATTTATAATTTATACGTGTATGTCATTTCAACCATGGACCCCAGTACACCAGGCCCATTCGTTACTATAATCTATGTGAATGATACTTTATATACATCCCATACATTCTTGTTCTCTGCCACTAGCCTCATTACTTCATATGACATCCATTTAGGCCTAAACCTTGAACTGTATTTCTTAGTTGGAATGAAAAGCCTAGTAGCCTCCAAAATTAAGTCCCTGAAGGCTTCCCATTTAGAATTCACTGTTGGTAACATCATCAGTTGATCCCACTGTACAGAATTTAAAAACTGTCTGAGACCTCTGTAATCACCTTTACGAAAGCAAAAGCCCTTCCCTTTAGCCTTGATGGCAGTTACATCTTTAAATAATTCCCACATCAATACATTGTGATCACTGTCGCCCAGTGGTTCCATTATCTTCAGATTCTTGATGCATGAAGAATCACTACTGATAATCAGATCAAGAGTATTACTCCCTCTGGTTGCCTCTCGAACATGTTGCTGTAGAAAACAGTCATCCAATAAATCCACAAAAGCCTTGCTAGTGTGCGAGTGACCAACCCACCAGTTCCAGTCAATATCTGGAAAGTTAAAATCTCCCATTATAAGACATGGTGATTTACTGGCCCACTCTATTTCTCTGCACAATTTCTCATTATACTCATCAGATTCATTTGGCCTATAACACACACTCCTCTTATTTTTCCTTTCTCAGTGCTTATGTCACACCAAACAGACTCAACATTGTATTGTCCATCAGTGTTAATTGGATGCCCTTCCTTAGATTTTATGTGTTTCTTAACTAACCCCTCCTCCCTTCCTGTCCTGTCTATCCTTTCTGTACGTTGTACTCCCCAAATTCCAATTCTGCACTGCTCATGTGTGTGTGAAACCGCATCTCTGATATCCCAACAATATCTGCCTCTTGACTAGCACTTCAAACTCATCAAATTTATTTACCAAACTCCTAGCATTGGTGTACATGCAAATATACATGCAGCTGTTCCTGCTCCTAGCCACCCTAACATATCCCAT
Organism: Mastigoproctus giganteus; assembly: GCF_048544385.1. NCBI lineage: Eukaryota > Metazoa > Arthropoda > Arachnida > Uropygi > Thelyphonidae > Mastigoproctus > Mastigoproctus giganteus. Next base: position 201,888,112 of record NC_143582.1, on the reverse strand, counting down.
GTATTTACTTGTTCCACTATGACTCCCAGCAGTCCTGGAAATCTCTATTACCTTGCTTTCCAGTCTGCTGCCCATTCTGATAGAAGCAATGCAAGAATCACTTTTGCCTCTGCCTGCAGCCACTGTTAACCTTTTAGTCTGTGTATTCCCCCACGCTAGCAGTTTTCCGCCCCACCTAACACTGCCTCGATAGCATCAGCAAATATTCTTGCACTCTTTCTATTTAAGTGTATCCCATCCCTGTAGAAGCAGTCTCCTATCAACAAGCTCAGTCCAACCTGAAAAAAATTGTACCCCTTAAGCCTTGCGCAATCTCTCCAGGGCCGAATTGATCCACAAGGCTCTCATCATATACTCCCTCCTATCGTGTCTGGGCAGAATTGCAGACACTTTCACATTCAACCCTAACTCGCGACTTTTTTTCAACATTGACTGTACTTGTTGAGTAAATCTGCAGATCTCTTACTCTTAGTGTCATTAGTTCCAACGTGTACAACAATATCACCTTTTCTGCCCTGAAAAGATGATATCTGCTCTACAACGTCATCAACTTTTGCCCCTGGCAGACATACCCTGGTCCTGTTCCACCTATCGTTCTTACATAGTATATTCCCGTTTCCCTGACAATAGAGTCACCAACAATAACTAGTTCCTTTGGGACCAGCGCATTCTGCCTTGGAGTTTGTCTCTGTGTTGCCTGATGCACAGGAGTGAGTTCTGTCGTTGAGCTGGCCAGCTGAGAGCCTGATCCCCCCCCCCCCCCCCTAATATTAATTTCTTCGTTACCTTACACCTCAAGCTCTCATAGACATCCATCAGAACGCTGAGTTATTAGGATGTAAAGTTATCACTTTACATCTTCCTATTGTATTATTTTCATAATATTTTTGCTATATCACTTATGTTATATTTATTATATAGTTATTTTTATTAAAAAGACTTGAATAATGAAATTTTAGTTAGTTTTCTCTAATTTATTAAATTATTTATTTAAATTTTAAGTTATTAAATAGAAAACAATTTAGACACCTTTTCTTATTTTCTAATTGTATACCAACCGGAAGTATGTATTTTGAGGTCACATGATAATCTGGGACGTCCTGCCAAATACCACAGGGACGTCATACCATACCTAAGAAATATGTGTCCTTTGGTACTCCTGGTGAGGACAATAGTCCTAAGTGCACAAAATCGATTAATTATTTTATTTATTAAATAAATTATTATTATTATTATTATTATTATTATTATTATTATTATTATTATATATAATTTATTGTTGTATATAAATTATTAAATGCTTTAATTAATGTTATTATATAACTGTATTTTCAATTTTAATTATTAATTAAATCAATTAATAATTTCATTTATTTTTATAGGCACTAAAATTAAAATCGCGGGAGTCTTGGCGAAATAATAGCGTCTTCCCGGATCTGCTGAGGACTGTTGCAAAGAATTTGGTGGGTGATGGATAGTAGCGATGCTTTCTCCAGAATATTTTGCAATACAGAAGCGATTGACCTGTGTTAGCATGGGAGAGTTGACCGTTGGTTTTTAGGAGTGAGTCGGAGAGCATCTCTTCCATCTTGATGAAACATAATGGTTTTCAAGGCATTTTTATAAAGGTTGAGGAGCGGATTGATGATGATGGCACTTCAGCATTTGATGATGGAGTGGAGATGACATCATCACGGATGGTTGCTGTGAGAGGTAGAGCGTTAACGGCTCTTATTAGTTGTTGCATGGAAATTCGGATTGTAACGAGAGCGTCAGTGGGATGAGAGTGGCTGAAGACTGGCAGGTTAGGAAGAGCTGAAGGCTACTTAGAAAATCTGGCAACATAGTCGAGACACTCATCCGAGTAAATGTTTTCCGGGGAAAACTAACCTTTGTTTTGTATAATGGCTTTCTCTTTTTTGGAATTCTTTCTAGGTGTGCCTTAATTGTTGCCGATTTTTTTTTTTTTTGTTGTTGAATTCCGCCCTAGCCGTGGAGAATGCAGTGCGATGCAATGTGGAAACTTTGGTTGAGGTGGGAATGCCACCACGCTTTGGAGAGCGGAGTGATAATGATGGTCTTGGTAGCTGTGTGAAGGGGCGTGCGGAGTACCTGTATTAATCTCATCCTAAGATCCTTCTAAGATGTTTCATGGGAACATCTTAGAAAGATCTTCGAACATCCTATCTTTAATGCAGCTCATTGGATTCGAAAATTGGGAGCAGCGACCTTTCACACAGATTTGATTTTTGAAATATTGAAGTTTTTATGGGTAGGAGGCTGTAATTATGATTGATTCCCTGTCCGATTGGAACATATCGCCTGTGATTTCTTCAAGTTGGCATGTCTCCAAAGAGTAGACTCTATCTAGGAGGTTTTGGATTCTCGTTAGCAGATAGTTAATTTGGAAGGTTGGAAGAGTGATTGAAGAGATTCTGTGAGTCGACTTTTTTGACGTTGGATAGGCGGCGGAAGATTGAAGTCTCCACATACGATGTGAGTGGCCGCTGGATGCAGATTATTAATGAGTGAGTGGTTTTGTCGAAAGCAATCACAATTGATGTTGGAGGTAGGTACAGGGATAAGATGCAAAGTCCATTGATGTTTCAGTTTTACCATTAGGACTTCGACGTGAGCTATTTGAGAGAGAGTGTACGTTGGAAAATTTGGCCGTACTGAATATTATGGAAACTCCAACCCTCTACAGTTGTCGCGAGAGGCCTACAGAAATGGGGAAGCTTATATCTCTCTGGTTTGGCTCCAGCCACGTTTCATCGAGGCACAAGATGTCTAAGGAGTTTAATGGTAGAATCTCTTCCAGTATGTCAGATTGTTTCTTATGGACCTGATATTCTCGAATATTATCCCAATGGTGGGAAAAGTTATTATGCTTATCCGCATGGGAACGAGCCTTGCTTCCCGGCTGAGCACGAATGGAGGCTCTCTACATTGAGAGATCAGGACAGGGATGAGGCGATCTTGGGGTCACTGACGTTGGCGAGCGATATTAGCATCCTTGGGGAAAGTTTACCCTAGGACATTAGTGCGGGTTCGTTCTGCTGCTGGCGTCCTTTCTGGCAAACATGCATAGTCGCTGAATCAGCAGCGCCTGAAGTGAGAGTTCTTCTGTTGGGTCTGAGCAGTGCCTCTAGTTTTCGGGGTTGACTGATAATAAATAAATGGACTGATCCTGGTTCCAACGGACTAAATGACGATGCTTCCTAACGAGGGGACCATTAGGGCTGACGTCTTGTAGACCATTAGGGCTCACGCCGAAGTCCCAATGGTCTACAGTCGATTTTAAATGCAGCATTGACTCCTAGTTTGTAGTTTGTGTACGGTCGGCCGCAGATTCTAAAACAATTGTACGACTAGTTGAGGGGTTGTGTATGGTGACAGTCAATATACGAAAAGGCTGGTTGTGCTCTTTTTGGTGGTAACTTCAGTCCTGAATGCTCACAGCTTGGAGTTTATCGCTATGCCGTACTTGACAACTTTTTTCAGAAGAGACGCAATTCACAGACATATTATATACGGCACAATATGGCCTAAGTTTCTGGTGCTCCTAAAACCCCTACAACAACCTAGAACCAATCATTGCAATGACTGCCTTATCCTCTGGATGGAGGATTAAACTAGAAATATGTATGTATATTGTTATTGTTGGTTGGGTTTTAGGAGCATTGTCAACTAAAGCCATGTTGTTAGATATTAAAAACCTTGGGAATGCTCCTTTAACCGTTCCCATACATTTTTTGGACACAGTGGATAGTTGCTTTGTCGTCTTGAAAGAATCCATCGCAATCTTGAGGCAAATTGAAGCACTGCAGGGTACAGTTGGTCCGATAGGGCAGAAAGATATTCACTGGAGGTAACACGACCTTTTAACAGTATGAGTGAGTTCGTACCAACAGAGCATACCACATACCATGATACCACCTCCAGCATCAATGGTGGGCACGAGAGAGTCTGGATGGGGTGGCTTCATGAAGTGTACACCATGCTTTCACAATACCATCTGTGCAAAAAAAGTGTAAATCGAAACTTGTCAGACCACACGATCTTTTTCCACAGTGCCACAGTCCAGTGTTCGCGTTGGCGGCACCACTCCAGCCCAGAGAGCTTCGACTACTTAATAAAATATCTTTTCTTTTTAGAAAAATTGTCTCCTAAGAATGTGGCAGTATGATTTCTTTTATATCAAGAACTGACATGAGTAGAACACAATCCATCACATTAACAAAGCCAATCATGCTGTGGGTCATCGAAAATAAATCGTAAACAGATATAATCACAGGTATCGAATATCACAGATCTGCTATGGACAGGTTTCATTAGTAATTTGAGCGATGCTAAAACATCTTTACGAGATTATCTACTTTTAGAAATGGAGTTCAGGTGGGTTACCGATTAATGACCTGAAAAAACAACAGTAAAATTCAAGAATACGGTTCGTTGCCGCGGTAATGCTGTAAATTAGTTTAATGTGGCTGCAGATCGTAACTGGGGATGTGTGAGATAATTTGATCTTCAGCTATCACACCAAACAAGGACGTCTGGATGCTCTTGGGAAACAGGGTGTTAATCTGATGAACCTTATTGATAATAAATGTCCCAGATGATCAAAACCTTAACTATGTTTACGTTACGAAATCTCTTCCGCATCGTCTGAAAGTGAAGATTCCAAATATATTGGTCTCATGGCTACGCTGGAGAGAGAACTGCCCGTCATAAAACAAATATAATAAAACTATTAACACCGGTGGGATTGTAATCTGCATGTGGAAGCCATTGAGATTGACTTCCTGATTGCAGCTGATCCAGGGGTCGGAAACTTACAGAATTTATGCCAAAGGGGCACACCGGAAACGACTCTAAAAGCAGCAAGAAAATATTTCATTATCCCAATCAAGAATCACCACGAAAGTTTCCACAAACACAAACACGCGTGTCCGTGTTGCAGTTTAATTTGAAAGTGAAGTCCCCGCCTCCTCAATCTGATTGCATATAAAAATTACTTCGTGGCGGTTTCCTTACACATAGATCCCCCCTCCCCATTTCAAAATTCACTATTGATACTTGAGACACCAAATCAGAATGAATCCGTATCTGAAGACCCGTGCAAGAGAACCTAAGTACGCGTCACCCATTGATAGTTTATAGGACTTGCTGTAGACAATCAGTCTGATAAGTTTACGTTAATTATTTGAAATGAACTAATAACGATCAAGTGAATTCCTCTTTTTACAATTTTAAGACTGTTTCTACTGTCACGCACAGTCACTGAGTAGAAATGTATAGCCTCAGACAACGAAATGAAAACCATCCTAAGGCAACTACACTGAAATATCCAACCGAAGTTGCAATGCCATCATTTGTTGGGATTCTTTAGACAGTAAGATACATTTTAACTGAAAAGATTTTAATTATACACACACTGTCCAAAAAAATACGAACCTTTATACGGTATCGAATCGGGCTGCCTTTGTTTCAAATAACAGAAAGTGGGCGGTGGGCCATGAATTCTATAGGGTGTTTTAGTCTCATTGTAACCATTCTTCCAGCAAAATGTCGTGTATCTGTAACAGAGTTATAGGAGGAGGACTTCGTTGCCGTACAGCTCACTCCAGCATATCCCACTCATTCTCAATAGGTTTGCGATCAGATGAATGTGGGGAGCCAGGGAAGATGGTGGAAATTCGTGTCATGTTCTCCTAATTCTTGCCATTGTCATTCATAAAGTAGCCGTCACCTTCGGGATAAAAGTGTAACATTGCAGGATTTAGTTGATCTGATAGAGTCAGGTACTTCCTGGATGACATTCGACCTTCCACAGGTATCAACGGATCCAGTCCATGCCAGACTAGAGCGCTCCTTTTTTAAGTTCACTTTAATAACATTGAATCAAGTCAACCACAAGATTGTCAAAGATAAGACACGGCGTTATATAAATGAGCTTTAACTTTGTGCCAAAGTTGATCTATTTTATTAACACCGTATGATCGCTGACACAGGAAGAGGTGAAATGGAAAAATGGCTACGTGACATACTGGATTTCGCATTAGCCAAAAAAAAAACTCTTCCCATTTCACCCATCCATTAACTCCAAATGTTTGTCTAACCTTGAATTTATTTAAGCTATCAACTTCCACAACGACAGATGGAAGTTTGTTCCAGCAATCAACCACCCGCTGGCTAAAGGCAAATTTCCGCAAATCTATTCTACAACTGTCTTTCCTCAATTTGAATTTATGTCCCCTTAGGCGATTAATCTGGACAAGAGGAAGAATACCATCAGCATTGAGCTTGCTCAAACCATCCAAGGCCTTATACACCCCAATTAGATCATCTCGCAATTCATTTACTAAGGTTAAATGAATTTCTGAATATTTATATAAGCTTGGCTTTATATTTTCGACCGCTAGCACATGCCAGTAATCGATTTAAATGAAACATCAACATTGGACATGAAGAAATGCTCAGATTTAAATAAAAGCTGGAATTTCTACATTTCTGTGCAAACAAATCGTACTTTTTTTTTTAATTGTTCATTCTTTGTTTTCGCTTACTTAATGTAATAATCAAATATAAGCTCTCAATCCTTCTACTTCTACTTCCATGCCGGTGTATAATTTCCCATGAATTCACCTGTAGGAGGGCTTACTTATGATGTGTGGGTCACATCTGTGTCACAATACAGAAGTGTTATCTCTTCCGCGACCTGTGACATCATCAAATAGTATTGCGGAACAGAAAACAAAGATTGGGCTGTTATATAACCTACATAGCATATTTGTTCCAGATAAAATATTCAACCCAAATTAAACACATGTTTTCCAGTTGTCAATTAAGAAGATGCAAAAAAAAAAGGCAGATTTATATTATTCATTCAACTCTGGTGCTTCATAAGGTGTTAAAGGAATACATATTATTTATTTTATTTGTTTCATCCATGTGGATGAAATTCGCCCCAATTCCTTATAATAGTTAATCAGTTTGGTGAGGCATGATCGCCCTTTAACAAATCCAAACTTGTTGCTTTATAGCTGAATTCCTATCAAGACCTTCAATTGCGTTTTTTTACCACTTTTAAGCACTAACTCCTTCGTGAAAAAAGAGATGCATTTGTACATCTTCAATCTGTAGAGACCTCCACTGAATTGAGGGATGCTCTTAGTATAATAGCCAAAGGTGTAGCTACCTCTTTTTCTGTTTCTTTTAATGTAATTGGATAGATTCCATCAACCCCAGTTGCTTTTTTCACTTTTAGCAGTTGCAGTTTCTCTTCCACCATCCTTTCAATTATGGTAAAATCATTTAACTCCCAATCAGTAAACGTCTGCTAGCCCCATCTCTAAAGACCTCTTCAAGAATGAATGTAAATTTTTATGTAAAATATTTATTTAGTTTATCAGCAGTCTGCACTGGACCATCAATAATAATACTATTCATATCCAATGGATATCTGGTTTATCCCTTTTCTTCTTTTGCTAATATAGAAAATATTCCTTTACTCATCCGTCACTTTTCTTTGCATTATTCTCCAAAGACTTCTCATAATTCGCTTTGGCATGCCTATCCCCTCCCTGAATAACTTGTCATTTCTGACAAAAATTTATATAAGATTATTTTTATAATTTTATAGTTATAAAATGCACAAATATATTTAGAGTCCTTTTTTTCTCTCTCTCTCTAGAATGACATTTAATTTGTAACTGCAAACAGTATTGAAATTAAGTTAGGTTTGTCAAGAGGTGGTCCACATTGAATACTTACTTAATAAGATGCTTCTAGCTCGAATCTTACAAAATAACATCTTTTAGAGCAATTCAACTTTTTTGAAACTGTTTGTTTCTTTTTGAATATGTTGCTTAACTTTTGGACACCAATGCATAAACACTAAAAATAATGTTATCTGATTAGACCTGGATGAAATTTTTCGATAATGATATTTAATCTTCGGCTAAAGATTAGTAACGATGTACTTTACCATGCCAATGTCATCTTGTATTTGGTTATAACAGTTCAAAATTCAATTTTGTGGTGACAATTAGCTTTGAAGTTGGGTGTAAAGGGCGAAAGCTTATTGAAAGCTTCCGTTGATAGATAAGAAGCAGTCGTATGACACTTATCTAAAAGTATATCTGTTTACTCTCTGGAAAGGGATAAAATATTGTATATATTCCTCAGAACTTTCGTTTACATTCAGTTCAGCGGATGATATCTTAACACGGTTCTGTGTATTTTGAGGCCTTCAACTTCGTTCACAATCAGGGTTTACAAAAATGAAAACGTTAATCTCAATAATTGTCCTTATTTCCATTTTCTCCGTGGCTGTTCCGAAATATTATTCGAATTGGAAATCAATTGACAGCCGTCCCTTACCTGCTTGGTACGATAACAGCAAAATTGGTATTTTTATTCACTGGGGTTTATTTTCTGTACCCAGTTTTGGTGATGAATGGTTCTGGATGTTTTGGAAAGGCAATAAAAATCCAGAGTACGTGCAGTTCATGCAGAAAAACTACCGTCCAAATTTCACATATCAGGACTTTGGCCCTCAGTTCACTGCCGAATTTTATGATCCTGATGAATGGGCAGAAATTTTCAAAGCATCTGGTGCCAAGTAAGTTTTGCAGAAATTTTCATTATAATTGAAGTTGATATAAGTAGACGGTAAATTAATGAAGCGGACACAAAAATTAATTTTTGTGTCCGCCCCTTACTTTAAACTTTTAATATATATTTTTGGATTAATTATCGCAGTAAGCTCTCACTTGGGTAGCAGCCCTCTCACTGGGAAAATTCACTAAAGTTTCCCCGATTAAAAATAAATAAATCATAGTAACTTGTTTCGAAAATGAAAGTTTCACTTGAAGGAAATCGAACCATGGGTGAAAGATAAGAATTGTAGCTACGTGAGAACGTTTCTTAGCTTATCAAATAGACATGTCATAATTAATGCAACTCTCCATAAATATTTATGAAGAGTTGGAGTTACAGCCAGTGCTGACATATTAATTTTCGTGTGTATTTAATTATAAAAATCAACGTAGTGTTTCTTTTAGTCTCAAATATATTTAGATAAAAAAAATATTATATTTACTCTTCTATCCTATATATAAAATCTGTATGACAAAGTGAGTTTCCTCTAAATATATTTGTAAAATATGGTTGAATTAAATTGACAATCATTAGGCATAAAAACAACTCGAAAAAAAAAATGAAAATAATAGAAAAAAAATAGATAGGCAAGGAACGACAACAGCGCCATCCATTAGGCTTTTGACAAATTATTGTGAATAATTGTAAGTCGGTAATTCTGACTCAGTAATCACACTTCTGATTTATTCTTCTTATATTTTCTTTAATAAGTCAATTAGTTTCAAAGATGCCTGGAAGACGATTCCAAATTTATTTGAAAATAATTATAATAAATAAACAGTCTGACAAATAAGAATAATTAATTGTAAAATTGCATTACTCTGTATTATGCTGCAGCAATAACGTTGTTTTCTTAAGGTCATCTGCGCATGAGCAAAAAAATTCAGGAAAAGATAAATAAATCAGGAGAGAGGAGGACGCTATTAATTCCTCCCGAATTATTCCAAAAGCACGTGTTTGTATGTTATTTCTACAATATAATTTTATTAATGGAGGAAAATAAAAAAAACTGTTCCCATGCCGGGAATCGAACCCGGGCCTCCTGGGTGAGAGCCAGGTATCCTAACCACTAGACCACATGGGATGTTCCATGCTATGATGTTACTATGACAACCTATTAAAGTCAAAAGTAATAATGGTCGTTAAGTAAAATATCAATTACGTGAAGAGCTTTAGTGCTATTGGGTCACCATGTTTTACTCCCCTTTCTATTTTGAATTTAGGTCACAACTCCCTCCCCCCCGCACACACAAAAACTTCACCCACTGCAAAAAATAAATCATTAGACCTTGGACTGAGAGTCAGGGACAACATGAAAATTAAAAAAAATAAATAAATAAAATTTTAAAATAATATATCATTCTCTGGTTTATGGTGGAGGTCCGAGTCCCTTTAGAACTCCAGCCTCCAGTGCAAATGCTGGTTATATATACTCCTCTGATATATGTGTTAACGGTATTCAAATTGCAAACTATATACAGTATCTGGAAACGATATTAATATATTTATCCCCCATGCAAATATTATACTCGTTTTCATTTCTTCTTACTTTTGGATGTCTCGTTTAATTACGGATGTGCTCAACTTGAAATTTCAACCGTGGCTCAAACATCGGTGACTACATAGCAAAACCAACAACATGTTCACCGAAACATAAACATTCTACTGATATTCTGCAAAAAACCATTCTGCTGACCTATTTTAATTTACATATGTAACCTAATTTACATTTGTTTTAGGCAATATGTTGTTGGTTATTAGCATAACAGTTGATGGTTATTAGCATAACGTAATGGCAAAATTATCTCTTATCTCTACATCTTTCAACCACACACCCACCCACACACACACAAATATATATATATATATATATATACAGATGTGAAAAAAAAATAATACGTATACATAAAAATATTATAATACAAAATGATTTTATGGTATATCGCACAACCGTAGCATCGTTTTCAAGTGTCAACCATCGGAACTGCCCGACAAGACGACAATATAGTATTCTTTGTTTCTAACTTAAAGTACATGCCATGGCATGGGAGAATAATATCATTATACAGTACTGAAAAAAAAAAAAAAAAAAAAGGCGAAGCCAAAAGGGAGAAAAATATTGAAAGCTGGCATGTAATTTAAGGTTGACATGACAAAGGACCCAAAAATAAGTATAAATATAAATGGGCGTACAAAAGAGCGAAAGATATGACAATGAAACTAAAACAAAGGTCACAGAAGTAGTATATCGTTGAAAGTAGAAAATGGCTAATGACAGAAATAGTTATAAGCGATTTATGGCGATTTAGCTAACGGGAGAGTAAATTACATAAGTAAATAGGATAAAAAATAGACACTCCTGCCCTAATATTACGCTAATAGGCTAGAGTGTGGAAAATTTTAGTTTTAGGAAAGTGAACGTATATTGACTGAAAAATATAAAAGTGCTCGGGTCATCCGGAAGCGCGATTTCCTGTCCGTGCTAGTAACGACCCTGCAGAGAAAATTAAAAATAAAGATAATATTAATATTAACATTACGTACAACACAAAGGAAATAAGAAGAATGCAATAGTAGACCGTGTAAATAGTAAAGCGAAACGGATGATAAAGAACAGACTACATAAATATGAATTCACCCAATACACGGCGAACATACCAATACGGGTCGATCAAATCTGATAAGACTGGTAAAAGAAAGTAAACTGATACACGATGTATTTGCATATTTATGCATTATTTTTTTTATATATACCTTGTTCTCCTATCTCTACATCTTTCATCCACTTTCATATTATATTATTATACTATTATGGGTATTAGGTTCCTTCTGGCCATTACTTGGCTTTGTTCATAATCAATTTCCTTTTTCATACTACTTCTCCTACTAATCTTAAATAACATGTATAATAAGAAAAATAAATAATTACAAAATAAGGATATTGCACACAACTTACAAAACCGGCCTCTCATCAGGTGTCAATGGCCAGGATTTGAAGCAAAATAGCAACATGTGTCTTCATTTCTGATGTAAACTACAATCCAAAGGGTAAAAAGCATAAACATAAATAAAATTGAGAATAATTTTTTTCGCTACCAAAATAAATGAAAATAAAATAAAAAAGGATTAAAAGGGGGTTTTGCCTTGTGGTTTACATCAGAAATGAAGACACATGTTGCTATTTTGCTTGCAGTCCTGGCCGTGGACGCCTGATGAGAGTGCGGTTTTGTAAGTTGTGTTGCAACATACTAATTTTGTCAGTTTTGTAATATTTATTTTTCTTATTACGCGTTTTATTTGTTGTCTTCTATCTCTCTTCTATCACCCTCTATCTCCCTCACTTTATTTCCAATTTTTTTTCACTTTATATATATATAATTAAACCCTGCATGTCAGGCCAAAGAAAATAATAATAATAAATGTTTATACAAGATGTTTATTCAGACAGGGGGTATAAATGAATTAACAACTTTGTAAAGTTGAGTAATTTTTTTTCTCTTGCTTTATTAATTTTTTGCTATTCTTCACAATCTATTAATTAATTGTAATTTTAATATATATAGAAACTGTTTTATGTAATGCAATACCAAGACAACTGGTTGCTAAGGTGATGGTCATGAAATAAACGGTGCCCTCTGTAAACAAAATAAAAATATTTTTAAAATTATTTCTACATTGCAATGGAATATTTAAATCGAATAAATGTAAATAGTTGCGATTAATCATGGGCAATGTTATTAAAATACTAATAAATCAGCAATTTGGACACCAGTCAAATTGCAACCAGGCATGCGCATTCAATAGTACTTCCACATTGCAGTTTTTTTTTACATCACAGAGGGAGCTGACAGTGAAAAGTAAAGAGAGTTCTACCAAACCATGCACTTTTTAGGGTCTACATAAATTAAATCATAGCACTTCAGGATTCTTCAGTAAAATCATTACAGGAGAACCCTTACTCTCCTTAATACCACTAATTTATGAACTCGCACTAAAACATAGGAGAACTTAAGTTTCCTTCCCCGAGATTATTTCAAAATGAAGAAATCTCAAACTAGCCATAAACGGCTTTCATTAACCCAGCTGTTAGCTTCATATTATTTATAAAAAGGTGTATTAAATTTATTCAAAAATATATAAAGTTTAACATAATTTATTATTGTATTTTGCTATTATTTTAAAATAAAATTCATTTTACGGAATATTTTAATAAAATTACTTAATATTTATCAATTATAACATTCGATAAAATTGTACAAGTACAAGCTAGCCTGTAACTACTATCTGTCGAACAATAGCAGAGGTGGGTGGCATTAATTTGCTTGCGTGAAGCGCAAAATTAGATAACAATATTTAAAAATTTTCCTGGGTATTTCTCTGGAAAATAAAAATTTCAGGGGGGAAAAAACGAAATCTATTTATTACTGTTATTATTATTATTTATTTATTTTTTTAATTTAATGTCCCGTAACACCGGATAGAAATAGCTGGCCCTGCCCCTTCGCTACATCCCGAGAACGACCCATTGCGATTATTTATGAAAAAAAAAAAAAAAACTCAAAGTCAACTTTGAATAGTCACTATATTAAAAAGGTAACCAAGAACGTAAAATTAATATAATAAAATCATGCATTCCCATGCCGGGAATCGAACCCGGGCCTCCTGGGTGAAAGCCAGGTATCCTAACCACTAGACCACATGGGATGACATACTGCATGATTCGCTATAGACACATATGTTGTTACTATGGGGATGAAAGATTCCAAAAAGGTTTGCAAAGTTTCGCTTTTAAACATAAACTTTCCTATGAATTTTGCTCTAATTTTTATTAACACTACCTTTTTTATTATACGATTATTACATTTAACTCTTGTTTAGTTAAATTTCTTCCATTGAGAACATTGATTGTTCTATATAATTGCCCTGTATGAGTCTGTTTTTCAGTAAAAGTCATTTCAGTTGTAGACATCAAACACAGTTGATTTGTAATAGTTTTTGGTTAGAATCGGTTAAGTTAGCAGATATTAAAATATATTAACAAGGTTTCATACATCAAACCATACCACAGCAACTACTGGAATTATTAGAACAACAATAGCTTGTTTAAATCAAAACAATCTACTAAAAATATAAAATATTGCAGTATAAACATTATTTAAAATCTATATATTCAGTAATCCAAACTCACTATTTTAAACAACAACTCTATCGTTAATTCTGAAAGGAATTGCTTATCTTACCACGGAGAATTATAATATTAACAATAACAAAAACCTGATGCCTGCACTGATAGCCGCCCCTTGACTCCATAACGATGAATAAATAAATAAATATTAATCACAGACAGTTCATAATATAATCGAGACTCTCTATGAATTCAGAACATGAATTAAAACTTCTTTAAACTTATACAATAACTCATTCACTGCAGATCCTGAATAAAAGAACGCATCTATAATAAATAATTCACCTGTCTTATTGAAGTAGTATTCCCTAATTCCTATCGCCACCCTTTATCTTATAGTGTTTGGAAACTAAGTACCTGCTGGGTGACCTAATTGAGATGTTGAAGGCTTGGAAATCATTGAGTAGAGTAAATTCGGAGGGAATTTTTAAGCTTAGTCACATGATATACACAAATGGGGACATAAATTCAAATTGACAGGGGATAATTATGGATGTCCAAAAATTTTCCTCTAGTCAAAGGATGACTGACTCTCGAATAAACAGAAGTTTATCTAAATTTAAGGAGGAATTGAATATACTTTAAATAAATAGGTAAACAAAAGGCATGGAGGCGACATTTGTTATTTTATTTTAATTTTATTTTCTTTAAAATTATTTTATTTCATTTAATTTATTTTTGGCTGGATTGTACATATTGCTCCCTTGGATCATTGTGCTAATAGTGATACCAATACTAATAACCGTTTTCAATCAGTTCACTGATTATAAACTATTGTAAATAAAACAAAAACGGAACTGTCGCCATTTTAAATATCATAAATTTTCTTCATCTTCATCACTGTTCCAACCCAAGGTTGGGTCAGGTGAGTCAAAGCCTTCCATCTTTTTCTGTCTTCCCAGATCTTGTCTTCTATCATTCTCTCCCACTCAATTCCCTTTGTTTCCACATCTTCTCTAATTTGATCTCTCCCCCTCTTCCTGGGTTTTCCTCTCAGCCTCTTCTTGTCTATTTTCATCTCAAACATTCTTCTTGGTACTCTGTCCAAGTTCATTCTCTTCAAGTGTCCAAACCATTGCAAACGTAATGTAAATCTTCTCCCTGAAACTTTCTATTCCCAAATTCATCCTCCATATCTCAGCAGCATAGGTCAATATAGGGACCAAATATGCCCTATTTATCAGCTTTTGACATCTCATTGGAACTTCCCTAGTTCATAACAGGCTATTAAATTACAAAGGAAACTCTGACTAGCTGTTATTCACCTAGTTATTTCCATATATAGGCTGTCATCCTTTGTTCATAAACTCCCAGGGTACTTAAAATTAACCACCACCACTACCAACATTTCCTACCACAATTTCACACCTTTTACACTGACCTCTTCCTCTCTATCCATCACCATCTCTTTGCTTTTCTGGCCACTTACCTTTAAACCATACTCACTTAACTACTATTATCGATTATTATTTAACAGGTATCTTTTTCAGCAGGTGATTTATTTTAAAATTATCTGTTTATTTAAATGTTAGTACATTAACAGCATATTAAAACACTCTAATGTGTGCGAAATAAAAACAAGGAAAGATTTACCGAGAGTATAAATCGTAAAAGCTGCTGACAAATGTTGTTCAACTGCATTTTCCAAAATGACAGATTTCCAACCCGCTTGATTACAACCATCCGGATATGACGTATACGAATTGACGTCATATCGCCTGAAGCCGCATGCGCAGACTGGGTTTCAGCTCTGGAGTCTCCATAAAAATGTTACATAAGATAATAAAACAGCAATTTATGTTTACATTTAGGTCATAATTATTTACAAACGTGAAGCAGCACTTGTTGAAAAATTCGTTTCTACTAAAGTCATTTAAGTAACGTCGGAAACGAACCTCATTATCAACAGTTCAAAGTTGAATGTAGACAAAAATCATTATTTATTGAAAGAAAACCAGAAAGAAAAAACCAGTTGTCCTTGACTGATAATGTCAACTTCAGATGTTTACAGCTTTGTCGAGTGCTTAAAAATGAAGCTTCTTTCAATCCTTTTGCTCCTACAACTCGTATATGTGGCGGTTCCTTTAAATTATTTACCAAACTGGGATTCTCTTGACAGTCGAGTTTTGCCCAGATGGTTTGATGAAAGTAAGATTGGAATTTTTCTGCACTGGGGATTATATTCTGTTCCCAGTTATGGTCATAGTGCAGAATGGTTCTGGATGTACTGGAGAGTGAATTACACTGAAGAGGTACAGTTTATGGAAACCAACTACCCAGCAACTTTCAAATATCAAAAATTTGCTCCTGAATTCACGGCCGAACTATACGATCCTGATGAATGGGCAGATATATTCAATGCTTCTGGAGCAAAGTAAGTAAGATCTGAAATATCTGATATTTCTAATATTCTTTAAAAGGCATTCCGATATTTGGTTTAATTCGTTATTCTCCTATAAGTCAAATTAAGGTTAAATAACATGGATGGAAATCATAGTAGTGGAAACAGGCAGCTTGTTCTTATTATCTTCCCCCCCCTCCAGTATGTTTAGGGAACTCTTCTTTCTTTTTTAAAGAGTTCCCTAAAAAAAGTTTAATCTTCTTTTGTTTAAAGTTTTGATATTATAATTGTCCCTTCCCTCTTAAATAAAAAAAATCTAGCTACATTCATGATAGAAGCTATTGTCTCTGCGAAAAAAAAAATCGCTGAACTGTGTAAAAAATTACCAATAAAAAACTTTATATTTATTAATAATGAAATAATATGCTAAAATGTAATTTTTGAAGTAAAAATAAAGATAAAAAATTAATAATAATTAAATTTTTAGATATATCTTATATTTTTTTACTGTACTCACTTTAACGATATATAAAGATGTGGAATTCCATTTAATATTTTATATAAATATTAAAAGTCTATTAAAAATTAAAGTTAATATTTATATTAAAAGTTTGAATAACTAAATATTAGTTTAACTTTTTAAAGTACTTTTGTTTAATTTTTTTTATTAATTACTAAATATAAATATAAACAGACACCTTTTAGTTCTTTTATAAGAAATTTTGCTGACATTTTATTGGCATTTTTTTACACACTTCTGTACCTAATTGTATGATGATGTCAAGTGTTCTCTATTGACACCATCATCATTCCTTAATTTCCCAGTGTAATGACCTCCACTTAATCCCAATATGACTAAAATTAATTTCGTAGATGAGTTCAAAGGTTGAAATTTATAAGAAACTACAGACACTAGATAAGAAATCGTATGACTCTTATCTAAGAATATATTTGTTTACGTTGTAAGTTTGAAAGACGCGTATTCCACTGGAGTTCAGTTTACAACCAAAAGAGTAAAGAATGGCAACTTGAAATTGTGCATCTTTAAGAGTGCAGTTTTATCTAAAATGGAAACGTTAGCTACAATAATTGTTCTGATTTCAATCTTCTCTCTTGCTTCTCCAATATATTTTCCGAACTGGAAGTCTATAGACAGTCGCCCATTGCCAGAATGGTATGACAGGGTCAAGATTGGAATTTTTCTACACTGGGGTTTATATTCTGCACCTAGTTTTGGCAGCGAATGGTTTTGGATGCAATGGAAAGGTAGGAAAATTCCTCAGTATGTGCAATTTATGCAAGAAAACTACCCGCCGAATTTTACATATCAGAATTTTGGTCCTCAGTTCACTGCCGAATTTTACAACCCTGACGAATGGGCGAAGATTTTCAAAGCGTCCGGTGCCAAGTAAGATTTTCAGAAATTTTAATTATTTACCATTAATAAATATCCGATATGCTGATAGGTGACACAAATAAAACTGGTAATTTTCCATACCGACAAGGTGGGTGTGATTCTAACCGGTTTGGTCACTTTGTTGTTAATAACGATTTAGAAACTACCTGCCATCTGGAGGTTCTTCAAAGAAGAATAGATTACTTTAATAGATTACTCAAGTGGGTAGATCATCGAAGAACCACGTCCAGGGAGGCCAGTCACAGTGACTACTCAAGAAATGTGCCAAGCTGTGGAAACCATTGTGCTGAACGATAGACGTTTAAAGGTGTCCAAAATCTCCAGGGAATGTAACATATCTGAGGGAACAGTTAAAACCATCCTTCATGACCATTTGAGGATGAACAAGGTCAGTGCAAGGTGGGATCCCTGTTCAGAAGCAATTCAGAGTACGGTGTTGTGAGGAGAATTTAGAGCTTTATGGAAGGAATCTTTCAGCTTTCGTCTCCAGAATTGTTACAGGTGATAAAGCATGGGTTCATCACTGAGATCCTTAGCCTAAGCAAGAATCAATGCAATGGAAGCATAAAGGTTCTCCCTCACCCAAAAAATTTTGGACAGAACAACCTTCAGCTGGCAATAACTGCCATTTTTTGGGTTGCTGAGGGAATTTTTTGCATTCACTACTTGTAACACAAGCAGACAGTCACTGGGGAGTCGTATGCATCCTTACTGTACAACCTAAGGGAGATCATAAAGGTAAAGAAGACTATTATTCTCAGTGGTTAGTATCCGCCGAGAATAAGTAAAATTAAACCGTTAAACCTCCAAAAAACATTGTACCCCAAATGAATTACTGTATTGATTTGCTTTTGGAGAAATTTTCGGGATCTCTCACAATCGTTAGGGTACTGTGATGAATCTTGATCACTTTCTATTGCATCATAGCGTTCCTTGTGGGATTTTTACCTGATTCTGGATGGTGGTTCCAGAGATACTTCTTTGGTGATTGATTCCGGTTGGTTGAATCCAGATGGTGGCTCATTGCGCTGCCTTAGTGAGTGATCCTGGATGGATCAGGCACTAAGGCAGCACTCACGAATATTTTCTTCTCGTCGCAGCTGAAACTAATGAAACTGAAGCCTCAACTTTAGTCAGGAACATATATCGAACCTAGACATTTCTACACGGTTTAAAAAAACAGTAACCATAATTCTCTACTAGTTCTGGAGGCGCACATGTATATACGAAGGAACAGTAATTACGAATACAATGGAACTAGTGGGCCAGACATGGTCCATGTCCAGCTGACTAATTTCTGATTGCTACCATTAGTAGGAGCTTGATGAAGAGTTTCGGAACCAGATCGAAAGAATTTTTCCTATTCCTTGAAAAATCATGTTTTATTGAATTAAGGGATTTTGCTGAAATTATTAAAGATTAAATAGATATTTTTGAATTTGTCAAGTGATCTATCAAAGTTAATAGCATTCTGCAGGGGCGTTAAATTGTTCTGGTGGATCTGTGTTGATAAAGCCGTATGATTCAGTCAGAAGTAAATCATGGAAAAAAGAAAACCATAACTAATATCACAAAGGGTTAATGGCAGCTGATAATATTTTTAATGGATAAAAGGATGGCCTCTGTAATTTTCCACTTGGATGGAGAGGTTGCTTTAGGTCCTATCGACGATGCAAGAAACTTATGGGGTTTTTCAAGAGAACAAATTCTCAAGTTCAAACACGAGCCAACCAGCTTTATAACATATGGAATTTACGGGTAAGAGGCTGAACGGTGTCTCTTCTTGGCGCTGATCCAAAACAAGATGGGAGGAGAAGCAGCTAATGATGCATCTACGTCCGTTTTCTCAACTACGGAAGTGGTAACCTCCTTTTAAATTATTGTTGTCCCGATTCTAATTACCGTATTATCAAGGTTGCTCCAATGACAAAAGGTTTTTCTTGATGCAATAGCCTGTTCTAGAAAATGCTACCCAATAGCTGAGGACAGCCTCCAGTTTTTCGAAACAAAAAAAAAAAAGCAAATGCTCAGAACAATAAGTTATTATGAAATTATTAAAAATAGCCCCATGGAATTTTGGAACAGGCATATTATCGTGCTACCAAAACCAGTTCTTATTTTCAGGAAAATTTGATCTGATCTGTCGAATTCTTACTGTATGCCACTGCACCCCCCACGCTAACGACGGTAGTACAGTAGCACACGTGTTTAAGTTGACCGCAGTTCGAACTCACGTGACTGCTAATACGGTTAAAGTATAAACGGGACATATAATATGTACACGTCACATAGAACAGCATTAAGTGAAGTAAGGTAGCGAAATATAATGCAATAATACACTCCCTTCCAAAATACTGGAGAAGCCATATTTTTGCGCATTTTATCAGCCTGTGGGCCTTTGTTTTATTGATTTGGAGACCGTTGTCCGAATACATTGCAGCATCTGAACATTCTTCCACAATAGGTTTATTGTGGAAGAATGTTCAGATACTTCTTTGCTTTTACAAGAGGATTCATGCCATACCACAAAAGCTCCCATACAAGAAAACCAGAACCCCCAGTAGTCCTTCACAGAGGGTCGAATGCGAAGTTTGAATAATGGAATGCCTAAATAAAATTGACTAGCGTTCGATCTGAATCCACCTGGACTACAGATTATGGTGACAGTTGGAGTTTATAAGATATTTTAATACCTGGCAGTCTGAAGCGATCGCTGGAGGGAACAGTAGCCAATGGGACATTAAGGATGGGCCAATTTCATTTACGAAATGAAATTGAGAATTTCTCTATGGAAGTTTTATGTGTAAATTCGGCCTGGGATTTACCAACTTACAGATGACTCTTTTATTTTGATTTACTTCGGAGAAAAAAATAAAAAATGTAAAATTTCATGAAAATCTTTAACTAAGAGTGGAGTTTGATGTGTGGCATATGATGCAAGAGGAGCTGATACAGCATCAACCATCCATCACAATGGATGTATGAAATGGGATTTCACACATCCATTCTGTTCAATCCTATCAACTTTTACAACGACAGATGGAAGTATTTCCACAATTAACCACTCTTTGCTAAAGATAAAGTTCCGCACATCTATTCTGCAACCGTCTTATTACATGAGGACGGACAGATTGATGACAATAAGCGCTATACACATATACACTATAACGTCCCTGAAAATACATGTTCGCTTCTAATCAAGTTTAAAAGTTGACGCCCATGATACGCTGGAAATGTGGCAACTCATTTTCCTCTTTGTGCGTTTCCTTTTATGCAACATCCTTGAGTAGACCGGTGATATTTAACTGCTGCATCTAGTACTATCTATAGCTGATATCCGGAAAATACTTCAAAACACAATATTTCAAAAAGCAATTCTTCCAAAAATGCAATTTTTTTGGAAGGGCAGTAATTCAAGATGAATTATTGTTGTGTTATTTGACCTGCGAGGTGTCAGAGAATTCACAGAATACCACCAACTTAACTTCTGTCATGTAACTAAGCGACTAAGAGGATTTAACTGTCTAGTCTAGAATGAGGTAATAGTCTTATCTAGACAAAATTCTGTCTTGACAACGAGTTGCCGTGGTGTAGCACTACTTTCAAACAAACCTTATTAACCTTTTGGCAATTCCATTTGTTGAAGATAGTGCAATACCAGCACTACTCGTTGCTTATCAGCATTGTCAGCGATAACACAGTGTTATTAACTTATGCAAGTGTCCACCTGCCTGAATCTCTAAAATGTGTTCCACGAAGACAACACTTGGTGTAATAGTCATCTGAGGCCAGATATGCATTGTACGAGTAAGTTGCACAGGCTCAAATTCACGAATTTTAGTCTGAGTGCACGTGCTGTGTGCAAGGGTGCATTGTCATGGAGAAGCAGAACCCGATGACCCAACTTTCCTCATCTTTTTACTCAAACTGCAGCTTTGAAATGCCTCAATAACATTGATTCCACATCACCGTCTATGCCTGTACGTCTTTGATGCAATAATGCGTCCCAAAATTGTTGATGTTAGGATCAAAAGTTGATTATGGACAAAGGCAAGTGATGGAAAGAAATAATCTAAAGCCCATAATAGTATAATAATATAATATATAAGTGGGTGAAAGATGTACAGATAAGAGAAGAAAGTATATAAAGAGAAAAAAAACACATATATATATATAGAAATAAGCAATACATAGAAATATTATAATACAAAATGATATTGTTATATATCGCACGTTCCTGGTCTTTTTCAAGTGTCAACCACCACAGTAGCGCAACAAGACGACAATATAGTGGCCTTTGTTTCTAACTTAAAATCATTACATAGTATTAAAAAAAAAAAAAAAAAAAAAAGTAGGAAGCCATAAAGGGGGAAATATTGAAAGGCAACAGGTAATTTAAGGTCGACACGACAAAGAACCCAAAAATAAATATAAATATAAATGGATGTAAAAAGAGAAAAAATGACAATGAAACTAAAAAAAAGAAAGTAGAATAAAGACCATAGAAGTAGTATATCGTTGAAAGTAGACAATGGTTAATGACAGAAATAGTTATAAGCGATTGTATGGCGATTTAGCTAACAGGAGGAAAAATTAGATAAGTAATTAGGATAGAAGTGGATACTCCGGCCCTCGTATTACACTAATAGTCCAGAGTGTAGAAATTTTAGTTTTAGGAAAGCGAACAGTATATTGACCGAAAAAATAATATAAAGTTAGCGCTCGGGTTATCCGGAAGCGCGATTTCCCGTTCGCGCTAGTAAAAGCCCTGGGCATATATATACATAAAATCCTCAGGCTTCCTTGCATCATATAGCTAATAATAATAATAATAATAATAATAATAATAATAATAATAATACATGTATAAGCATCCTGAAAATAGCAATCATTGATACAAGTTTTCCAAACTAGAAAACTGTAGCAACTAGTTATCAATATGTACAGAATATACATACCCAAAATATGGGATAAGAAAAGTAGTCAAGGAACCAGATAAGTTAGTTAGTTAATGATTTGATTAAGATTGAAATGATCAGAAATAAGTTTTTTGCGATTTTCAATACTATGTAATGATATTATTCTCTATATCCCGTGACATGAACTTTAAGTTAGAAACAATGGCCACTATATTGTCATTTTGTCGCCGATTCTGGTGGTTGACACTTGAAAACGATGACAGGATTGTGCAATATACCACAATATATTTTTGTATTATAATATTTCTATGTATTTGTATTATAATATTTCTATGTATTTGTATTATAATATTTCTATGTATTTGTATTATAATATTTCTATGTATTTGTATTATAATATTTCTATGTATATGTATTTGTTTTCTCTATATATGCTTCCTTCTCGTATCTCTACATCTTTTATCTATTTGCATATTATATTATATATATGCACCATCTTCAAATGTCCGTCCGCATGTAATATAGGGACTCCTAGTGGATGGATTTTCATGAAATTTATATTTGGACATTTTAAAAATATTTGTAGACCCATTGAAATTTCATTAAACGCGGACAAATAGAAATCCAGCAATTATTGTCTTCTTTTTTTTCATACAGTTTATATGGAAAAAAGAAATTCATGTATTAAATTTATTTTAAAAACGATATTCTTAGCTTTAGACAGTACGCGAAAGTTTCGCATTATTGTTATGTAACACTCGTGAACGTGGTGTTGCTTGTGAACAGATACATATATACAGAAAGAAAAGAGATTTAAAAGTATATGGGAGAAGAGTAACAAATATTGCACAGTTCTAATTAAACTGAAAACTTAAACTTCAAAAGGTAGCAGGTGGTTTCTGCTACTGCTAGATTTAGGCGAAGTTGTTTGAATGTAGTGTAATACCGTGGCAACTCGTTGTGTAGAGCTGAAACTTTCTTTAAGATAAAATTTATATTTTTATTATTGATACAAATTCTCAGAAGTGAGGGCTGAAAGAAGAGAACCAATATAACCATTTATACTAACCACAATATGTATATTAATTAATATTTGTGAAGTTTTTTTGATGTAATAAAATACTAAGAAGGTGTCATCGATCTCTACAGGTATGTTGTGTTGACCAGCAAACATCATGAAGGCTACACCATGTGGCCTTCTAAAGTGTCTTGGAACTGGAATGCAAAAGACGTTGGTTCTGGTAGAGACTTATTAGGTAAGTGATGACCGATACTTGTTTAAAAATAACAAAATAAATTTGGGCAAATTTCTTGTTAAATGAACTGAAGTAATGACATTAAAAACTGGAATCCTAACTCTAATTTTAAAGGACTAGTTGACATTCTCTTCTATAGTTCACTAATTAAAGATAGCCAACTTTCCAAGAATATTTCCCAGTAGGATTCACCAGGAGTCCATCTGTTACATGCGGACGGACGGACGGACGTAATAGTGGGTAAATTAAACTCACAGTTTTATGTCATAAAAAGACATAAAACTTTAAATAGAAACCTTTATTTATTTTTAAATTAAGCAAACAAATTTAGAGTTTTATAATTATAAAATAGATAATATTTGACCTTATCGAAATAAATAATAATAATAATAGATTATTTGCAAATGTGATTAGTTGTATTAAATATAAACAGTATATAGAAACAATATTTGGGCCCTCCTGCCCCGACTGTTGTGGTAAGAGGGTTTACAAAGATGAACCACTCCAGTTAAAATTTCTTATATACATTGAGTTTTTTTTTAAAATCAGATTTTTAAAATCTTACAAAGTTTGAAACATGTCTTCTTCCTTCATTGTGTTTCTTCTTCCTTCATGTTTGTGTGCCCAATAGGATTTAAAGTGCCTATCAATGAAAGGGACGTATGGCCCACAGCCTTCACAACGAGTTGCCGTGGTAGTGCATTACTTTCAAACAAATAACATCCCCGAAAGGTTAGTATGCCATTTAACTTAAAGATGTGACACCAGTATGACAGCCTGTTTCAGACCTACAGGGTCATTATCAGGTAGCAGGCGGTCTCTTTTAAATGACTACCACATTAATATTTTAGCGAAGTTGTTTAAATGTAGTGCAATACTAGGGCAACTCGTTCTGAAGACAATGTTTGCTCTCTCTTTCCAAGTTCACATAACTGAATGAAATTCCTGCACTAGTATTATTGAAGTTGTAACAATTTTATTTTTTTTAAATATTTTTATTTTCAAATAAGGTATGATTCCTAAAACTCTTAATTAAAGTGCAATAATAAAAATAACTTTTTCTTAATCTAAAACAATTATTTATTTATTATTACATACTAAATACTAAATATTATTGCATAATAAAAAATAAATAAATAAATAACGTTATTTATTTATTTTTTCTTAATAAATAACAGCTTTAAAAAACTTATTTAATTTGTTGCTTTAAATTGCGAGTAATTTTATTTTTCTTAACAATTTGTAAATGTAAACAAAGTTCTGATGATAAAATTGTATTATTATTATTATTGCAATGTTTATACCTACTCAAAGGAGAGAGAGAGAGAACAAAAAAATGTTTTATTTTTGATTTTTTCCTTTTATTAATTTTTTATATCTGTTAATAGCATCATAATGTAATAATAACCTGAAATAGGTCTGAATGGTTTTAATTTCATAGATGAGTCTTTCATTTATATATTGTGCTTCTTTTCTCCAATAGATGGCGCCAGTCGCGATATTCATTTTTCAGTATTTTGTGAAGTGACGTGTACAGTGGATTTTTTAACCTCCTTTTTGTTCGCTTTAAAAAAGGAATAATTTTTTTAAATTCTTTCTCTGTTTTTGTCTGCAGTTCTCGGGTATGAGGATGAATGAAGTGTGTAGCGTATTTTTGTTTGGCTGATTCTGTATAAGCTTGCTTTCTTGCATAATTTAGCTACTACTACACTGCTCGACAAAATTAACAGAACACGTAGAAAAGGTGGCGTACTAGTGCAGCCTACGATGAAGAGGGGCAAACGGTATGGGGTGTACCTCGGACAGGTCTAAAGGACATTTATAGGGTAAGTTGTATAAGAATTACCAAAAAGGTCACATTGCAGAAGAGATGCTCGAAAATATGGTCACATGACATCACTGCGGCGTATGATTCCCCCTCCAACAGCTAAACAGCCCTGACGCTGTGAACCACGCTCAATACAAGGGTGTCTATAAGATTCTGTGGCAATAAATCCTACTTCCAATCTTTTACTGGCACAGTATGTAATAACTTATTGGCCCAGCTTTCTAAGTTCCTTCTAATTTATAAGTGGGCCACAAAATATTATTGAAGAAACATCGTATGATGAAACAGATGTTGCAGTTTCCTTTGGGTTCCTGGAGATCCATAAAAATTTCTCTTTTTTTTTGGTACATTATAGACTCGATGAGGTTCATATAAGAATCTGCACAAACATCTAAAAGACACAGAACCAATCTCAATGTTTTTTTATTGACTTCACAGGACCGGCAACGCTAAAAAAACTACAAGTTTGAACTGCGAGACTGATCACAGAAAACATTGGTGAGTAGGAGACACCAGTACCATAGCAATAATAATAAACTAACCTGAGAGGGCAGAGTGAACCATGCGCCAGCGTCTATGAAATCAGGTTAGCATCACTAGTTGGTAGTGATGATAACCGCTGGTTATTGGAACTGTTTTTGCTGCGTGGAAGCTTCGTGTTTATTCTTTGTAGGAAATGGAAAAACACCTCGCATATCTGGGTGCATCCGCCCGTAAATGTGCAATCAACTGGAAGCGGAGCTGAGCAAAAAAACGATCCACATCGCCAGCTGTCAGGTGACATGATTATTAGACTAGAAGTAAGAAATGAAAGTAGCACATTTCGTAAGCGTTGCTAAGAAACACGTGAACTTGGAACATCCAGCGCATTTAAAACAATCTCTTGCATTTCTTCAGAAAGAAGTTTCCCCCCTCTGTTTCATTCATGAATGTCATTAAAAACATCATTATTCATTACGATGAGAGGTTTTTTCTAATAAGACTACCCAATGAGCGCACATTGGCTTTAGACAGCAGGAACGAACATCGTGAGATACCCTGTATTCAAAAAATCTCCCAAGATTTCCACTGAAACCGTGAAGTTGCAAGTCATTGGACATTTAAAAATCCTTAAACTCTTTATACGAATCCATGCTAAAGGTAGGAATTTTGATGAAACTCAAGCAATTGCTTTTGACATTTGCAAAGATAGGATTGAACATTCCAGTTGGAGAACCCTTGCCCTCTTCAATTTCTTCAACATCAGTCCCAAAATCTTTAAATGGTGATATCCAGGTAATTCTCCAATGGGGCAAAGATAACTTAGTTAATTCCATTCCTATCTTATATCTCTCAGAAAGGAATCTACTGCCCTTACGTTTATCTTCGACGGCATTTAAGATTTATAGACAAGATCACATAACTCTATTAGGGATTACCATGACTTTTAATCTGTTTTAGCATAAACATATCAAAAAGATTGCTTCTTCTGCATCTAAAACACTAGGATTTTTCTCTTTCGCTGCCGGCTTTACTTTTCTTTCGTCTAATACCTACACTACATCTATACCTATATTATATTAGTGCCTAATATCTATATGTATACTCTTTAATGAAAATCTCTGTTCCATGTTAAGATACACAACTTAGGTAGTTATTCTTCTTGCAGGTGATTTAGCAAATTCCATCAGGAAAAACACTGACTTGCATTTCGGTGTCTATTATTCACTGTTCGACTGGTTTAATCCCCTCTATCTCTTGGACAAGAAGAACAATTTCACTACCCAATACTACGTTAAGGTAAGTGATTCTTAATCAGAATGAAACGGTTATAGTCAATATCTTTAGTTATATTAATACAAGTCCATATTGTACACTCATAACCGTTTCTCCTTTCAGGGTAAAGAAATGCCAGAACTGTTCGAACTGGTGGAAACTTACAAACCAGAAATTATCTGGTCTGATGGAGATTGGGAAGCACCTGACTGGTACTGGAACAGCACAGAGTTTCTGGCCTGGCTCTACAATGACAGGTAAACAACACTGAGTTATAGTGATATCTTTACTAATAGAAGTTCTAGAAGTTAATCTGAGTTTGGTAAAATAAATTTCAGTGTAAAAAACTGCTTAAAATATTTACTGAGCTAACGTTTCATGTTCTGTTGTGAATTCCCATCGTCAGAGTATGAGAACCTGAAAATTGATATTGAGTGACGTCACTAGTCAATATTGTTGAAAAAAAAAAACAGTTGATAAATCCGCATAAATATAAACATATTAAATTGATATGTAAATGTTCAGTACAGATCAATAGAACTGCATTTTACAAATTAATTTATTATCAGTTTAATTTTATGTCGAGAGTATTTACAGATATACTATTTTTTTTACCCCTCTTAGCCCAGTAAAAGATACTGTTTGCGTAAATGATCGTTGGGGTAGTGGCATCCCTTGTCACCATGGGGGATACTTCACCTGTTCAGACAGATACAATCCAGGTGAGTTAAGTTTTGCGTAATTTTTAATGTATGTATACAATATTATTATTATGTACAGTGTACGATATTATTATCACTAGCTGCTAGAGGTATGTTCTGGGAACAGTACACCCCCATTAGCACGTTTTGCTGACCTGGGGGTGAGGCCAGGAGTCCCAAACTGAATGCATACTCTGCTAATGACAACTCAATTGCTGAGTTGATATGCTAGTTAAGGACAGATGTTTTATTGATATTTATTTAGGGAAAGGATCCAATCAGTCCTTATTTTATTTTATTTATTTTTCAATGTACCATCTCTCAAGACTTGTAACTTCCGGATCCTGGCTATCTCAATGTAATCCTTTATTTACTTAATGAGAATATTTCCTGGTTTCCTTCCTGTGGTGGTATCGTGGTTTTCGTTAATTAGGTGAAGAATCTTATTGATGACACATAGGAAGTTAGCAGGTTTCCATGACAACTATAATTGTAGTAGCAAGTCCCCATGGCATCATTCTGTACCCTAGACACCTGGTAGCCATGAAAATGTGGGTCATGCGCGAAGAGAAATAGGTCATTTTGCGATTTAGGGAACCCTGAAGTCGAAAGTAAGTCAAGGTGACAGAAAGGACTGGGAGGCTGCATTATTTGACAGAAAAATGGATCAAATAATCATCGGACCATAAATGATGGACAAGATAATCGAATGATATTATCGAGCTAAGAAATAATATTTATAAAATAAAAAGTCTAATCATAGTAAGAGGAATTCATTTCGATTGGCAATTTGATGTGGAAGAAGAATTTGGAATGAAAAATTACAAATTCCTTCTTTTTTTTTTTTTTGAGACGTGAACAACGTTTGATAGTAGAAAGCTGGTGAATTTTCAAGTATAAAGAACAGCTTACAAAATGTCATATTTAATAAAAAATAAAACTTATTGTTTGTTTTTAAATGATCGAGGAAAGATATTTATTCGGAGTTTGTTTTAGCCATTACAGAGATGATTCTATCTTATATCACTGGGTGGCAGCACCAATCAAGTAATCAAGTTCCGGTTTCCTACGTGAACCGGAACTAAAATTTCTACTTTTGTCATTTGAAATCCTTTTGTATTAGATTAATAAAGGCAAACTAATACAAAGAAACCAGACTTATTTGGCATAAATCTAATATATGTATAATAATAATTATTATTTAAGTTGTATAAATAATCCTGAATACGCAATAAAATAATTTAAATACACAGAATTGCTTTATTTTTTTTAAAATTAATTATACATGGTTAGAACTTAAAAATTATAAAATATATAACGCTATTTGGTCATATTGGAATAATAATAATTATTATTATAATAATTATTACTCAATGTTATTAATCATACCTGTCAGTAATAATAATAATAATTATTATTATTATTACGGACAGGTATGATTAATAACATAAAATATATACAGTACACACTTTGCCTTCACAACGAGTTGCCACGGTATTGCACTGCTTTCAAGCAAATGTCATCCCCAAAAGTTTAATTTGCTAATTATTTGAAAGATGAGGCAATACTATGATGGCCTGTTTCGGGAGTTGTAGGTCCATCATCAGATAACAGATAATCAATCAGATAATCATCAGATAATCAATCTTTTGAATAAATGTAGAGTAATCTTGTGGCGATGCTCTTTGATGGTGCTGCAATACAAAGGCAACTCGTTCTTAAATAAACATTATAATTTAACAAGTTATAAATAATGAAACGCTGTGCATGTTGTGCTCACTTCCCTTTCATCATTTCAACAGAAAGACAACAACAAACAAAGATATATTCCGAATACAGTGTTACTCAGATAATCTTGCAGGGATAGTAGATATATCCCCCTATGCCCTTATTTAAAAATCGGAAAAGTGAATGAACCATTGATGTGGAACTTTTGATATTTCTGACTTTTATCAATTTGCTTTGATAAAAGGTTTAATTTCAAGGCTTTTACCAAAGCCCTGAAATTTTTACCAAAGCCCTTTTATCATTTCGATAAGCCCTGAAAAAGAAAAAGAAGAAGAAAAAAAAAAAAAAAAAAAAAAACACCACATTGAACCAACTTACCTAATTCACATAATAAATTCTGTATTACCATTTGTGGTCTGGTAATTTTACTAAAAATGGAGAAACTCGGTGATTTTTCATAATTCTAAAGAGGGACGACTGTTGGTACCAAGATGGTAGGTGCCTCTCTCACCGAACAGCATGTACAGTGTGTTCCCATAGCTGTTGTTACCAAGGTGTACATGGAGTGGAGTATTGAGGACAACACAACCAGCCATTACAACTAATGTGATAGAAAATGAAAGCGCACATACAGGACGAGAGAAAGGTAGATGTTTAGTCGGGGGCGGCTCGTTGGTAGGCAAAGCGGAACTGCAGCATCCCTGTTGTGAAGAACAAAATGAAATGCAATGAATATATATTTTTTAACAGGTCCCGCATATAGTACACTCATTCTCTATTTACAATAATAAATAAATAAATAAATAATATAAAATAACTAATTGCTTTATTTAATACAAGTATTAAACAGAGTCCAGGCCCAACCATAGCCTTTGGTTCAAGGAAAACCAACTATTTCCAATAATCATTTCAATAATAAACGAATAAAAACACGAAATCGTTTTCAACTTTGAAGTTTAACCGTAGTCGGAACTGCGTGCTAGACAGTTCCACATTTTGCTCCCAGTGATTGAGTCAATGTCTGGTCGGTGGGCATTAATGTAACTTTAAGAAACAGCACTTCCATACATCAGTTTAGTGCATTCTGAAAAGCCACTGACACTGCAGCTCACTTCCTTTAAAAATGATAGTTTTTTTAATTAATTTAACAAGTAATAAATGCTAATCTTACAAAATACGACTAGTATCTTACTTATTTACTTTTCAGGAGTACTACAGCCAAGGAAATGGGAAAATGCAATGACTATTGATAAGGGATCTTGGGGATATCGACGTAACACTCAACTTAGCGATTATTTGTCTGCAGATGAGTTAATTGACACCTTGGCCGAAACAATCAGGTCAGTACCAGTCAGTCACTTATTGATGTATTAATTAAATTGGCTCGGTCAATTTGAATTAAAAAGCAAATTTTTTTTGTTCTGAGCTTAAAATAAATATAATTTTGTATAAAATAATTTTAGTAAAAATAAATAAAAGTACATAATGCATTATTAATAGGTATACAGAATACACCAATGTTTGTTTTTAATAAATCTGTCTATTTTGTCCTGTCCTTAATTGTCAATCTTATAAATAACTTCCGATAATTCATTATTTGTTGATAGATGGCAGTTATGTCGTGTTTGCGTTATTTCAAATATATTTGTACTTCGTTAATATGTTCGTAGTGTAATGTATTTATCTACAAAACAATTTAATATTAAATTGTTTACAAAGTAAAGTATATCTAAATAATGTACTTTATTTATTAGTAATCTCAGATTAACTGTGTGGTACCGCATTCAACGAGATGGAGAATAGAAAAAAGAATAATAAAGTTCTCTGAGCAGTGTAGACAGGCTGCTAGGACAGCTCACGGGCTTTTGTCACTGATATACAGGAATTTTGCCATCAGGGATAAGGAGATGATTATCCTATTGCATAAAGCAATGGTCAGACTGCATCTTGAGTGCTTCATACAGGTCTGGGAGTCCTGTATGAAGTATTTGAATGACTGCTAAATACGGTGCTGTTTCTTGTATTCTCTATCTTGTAAACTGCTCTGACCATGTGGTCCTCCCGAATTATAAATAAAAAAAATATTTATTTATTTAAACGAGGCACCTGCGAGAACTTCCATCTGGTGTTGTGAACGCGTTTAGTTTGAACAAATTTAAAGAAGGATTGGACAAGTTATTAGAAGCGATGGGAAAATGGAGAGGGTCTTTTGGGAGAGGGGTGATGATGTATAAACTTGCTTCTTCGCATCGTTTTGCACTACTAACTCATCCTATAAAAATAAGTAGAAAAATTAAAGTGAGGACGTGATTACTGAAGAATAAAAATCATGAATACATTATTCCGAACGTGTATTGAGACACCCGGGGATAATCCTTAATTCCAAAGATCATGTGGCAAGTTGGCGGTACTATTAGTCAAGAATAGGATACAAAAGGCATGCACACGTCGATGAATGGTGGGTGGATGGAGTGGGACGAGAAATAGGATTATAGAGTGAGAGTAGGCTGCTACATATCTAGTTACCGGACAGCATAAAGAGTTGGACACCCATGCTCAACTGTTGGAAACATCGTACATTAAAGGAAGATAAAAGGCAACGGAGTCATTCGTCTCAAGAAATAACCATAGCCTAAGTGCAGTTCTAAGAAAAACGTACGATGGTTGCTTAGCTGCTTGTCCAGACACACACAGGCCAGGCATGAGATGGACGTAACGGAGAATGACGTATGCCAAACCAATGGTATCATCAGTGGCGAAACTATCATTTTGTCGAGTCTACTACAGAGGTGGAAGGCTCGGGGATCCGGTGAATCTGGAGGGGGGGGTGCAGAATTTGTAGTTTTGCTAATGGTTTTACAAAATAAATTGCACCAAAACTGAAGTGTGGTGGTGGCGTGATGGTATGATCCTGTTTTGAGTAGGTTGGTCTTTAGCACTGGTCTTTGACATTGGTGAAACCATGAATGCAGCTGTCTGTTGTGACATTCTGGACAATTTTGCCTTATTGCTCTGTAGCAAATCTAATAATGGTGGAGGGGCTGTATTTTTTTCATAAATATGGTCCCTCTCCAAAGAACGCTCTGTGTCCCAAAGAACGATCAGTGCCAGAGTAGTTTGAGGATAATAGTGTAGTGATCTAAATCTATATATTTGCTATTTTCTGGAAATAGTATTAGTATTAGTACTACACTGGTGTGCAAAATTTAAGGACCAGTCAAGTTTTCACCTGTAGCTTCTCAAAGCATAACAAAGGAACCTCGTGATGTTCCTTTGTTATGCTTTTCCCATATCCAGGCCACTCGTATGTTGTTTCCTTGCTCATTTCTGTACCTCACGAGGTACAGTAATGAGTAAGGAAACATCAACACAACAACAGAAACAAAACAGTACAGAGGGACTTTATTCTAAAATGGCAACATGGCACTGGCTGCCATGATACAGATGCATCACTGCCAAAGATGGAACAAAGGGAAGAAGTGGTCTTCAATAGGAGATATGGCCACCCCCTAATGTCCATGCAGGCTTTGCACCGCCTGTCCATACTTAGAACAATATTGTTGATAAGTTCTTGCGGTAACATCGTCCATTCCTCTGTCAGCGCCATCCTCAGCTGCTGAACATTTTCTGGTGGGCTTGGATGTGCCGCTAGACGTCTCCCCAGAGCTTCCCATATGTGTTCGATGGAATTTAGATCGGCGAAACGGGCAGGCCAATCTATACGAACAATTTCCTCACTTTCCAAAAGCATATCAACAGCTGCAGTGCGATGGGATGTGACGTTATCATCCATAAACACGAACTCGGGACCAATGTTACCTCGGAACAGACTCACATGGGGAAGGATTACCTCAGTACAGTAGCGTGCACCGGTTACAGTACCGCCTTCCAGTATCTGGAGTTGTATACGTCCACTCAAGATAACGCCTCCCCATAAGAGAACACCTCAACCCCATATCGATCCCTTTCAGTGATGTCTGCGGGGTGATACCCTGTGCCAACCTCTCGCCAGATGATGTCCAGAATCGCTGCTGAGACTGAATCTACTCTCATCAGTAAAGAGTACCTTAAGTAAAGGTTTTGCGGTTGTAATCTTTAGAAATAGTGTTGGTCTTTAAGTTTTGCACATCAGTGTATTATTAGTGGCAATGATGGAAGAAACCAAGCTTATAAAGAATCAGCCAAAAAACCTAGAAAACTTCACATATCACCTGTCCATCACCCCTCCAGTAGTTTCCTAGTTCTTCGTTCTTCCTTGAATTTATTTAAACTATGCACTTCCACACCAACAGATGAAACTTGGTCCCAACAATCGACCACCCACTGGCTGAAGGGAAACTTCCGCACATCTATCCTGAAACCATCCTTCCTCAATTTGAATTTATGCCCCCTCATGTGTGTAGTCTGAACAAGAGGAAGAATGCCATCGACACTGAGCTTGTTCAATCCGTTCAAAGCCTTCTTCTTCTTCCTCCAGTCACATAGTTCCCTGAGGAACTGTTGTGGACACCAACAAATTCCTCCAACTGCATTGATCATGTGCTATACGATCGCCATCGCAAAGTGTCATGCCCAGAAGTTCACTGATCCCATCCTTCCACCTAGTTCAAAGCATCTCAATTAGACCACCTCGCAACTGTCTAGTCTCCAGTAATTGACAGAACTGAAGCCATTCTTGGTAAGATTACCCTTTCGTTCCCTTCACCAATTTCTGCACCCATTCCAGCAGCTCTACATCCTTCCTAAAATGAGGCTTCCAGAACTGTATGCAGTATTCAAGGTGTGGCCTGACCATTGTTGTACAAATGGATACTTTGGAGGGGTGGAACATTGATTCCAATGAATATTGGAATAACGTTTAACATAAATAATGAATAGCGTTTAACTACCTTTAAGAATAAAAATAAATTTTGTCAAGGAAGAATTGTTGTGGCACAAAGGAAATTCAAACCAACAACTCATACTTTTTAATCAATATCGAAATTACAAATTTTGTCCCCTCTGCGGGATTCACGAATGGAACCCCCTTGCTCCTTAACAACCATCCGAGACCCCCCAACGTCTCGAAAGAATATTAAAGGTTTGTTTTTGACATTTACGTTTTGGAAGCTCCACTTCGAATCTCTGCTGTTCTTATTTACCATTTAAAGCGAATGAAAGTTTGGAAAATCGTGCAATAAAGCTGAGTTTTCTCATTTATTTATGGATCTAATCTCGCGCGTGAAATTCTTCTAATCTCTAACTTAATGAGAAGTAATGAAGGTGTAAATTATCGAAACAGGAAAAGCGAACTTTAATATACTGCACGTGTTCTAGTTCAATTGGCAGAACACAATCTGGTGTAGTTGGGGAAGGACCAACTATGCCCATTTCTCTTCAGGTCTTTGTCTTTGCCTTTTTGTCAGTTGATTATTTAATTATTGCGCTTTATATTCTGTATTAAATATTCTTATAATTTTACTGATGCTTTTCAGCACTGGAGGTAATATTTTAATCAATGTTGGACCAACTCACGATGGTCGCATCTTGCCAATCTTTGAAGAACGGTTAAGGCAACTGGGTCAATGGCTTCAAGTGAATGGAGAGGCAATATACGAATCAAAACCATGGACCTATCAGAACGACACTATTACTCCTAGAGTGTGGTAATGTATAATTAATTATGCTTTTATGGATAGAAGTTAGAGAAAAAAAATTAAGGTTATTTACATTTCAAATTCCAGGAATTCATCCATTGTTTTAAAGATTAGAATCGATCCTGAAATATGCAGGGTGTTACGAAGCAACCTGTGTGGTATTATTATGTAGGATACACTCCTGCCTAAAAGTTTGGAGTCACAGCGTATGATAACAGTTTTCGTTATTTATTTATTTTTTTAAAATTAGCTATGTTTTGTTAAGATGGGTAATCTTCCCAGGCTTGACTGTCTAAATGATCTCATAAAAGCTCTTTTGGGTTGAAGTCAGGCGATTGGGTTGGCCACAACATAATTTGCAATAATCCCTCCTGTTGTTTAGTTGCTAGCAACTCCCCGTAGAGTTCTGCTTCCGGTCATTGTCTTGTTGTATAAATTTTCTTCCCCAAAGTCGAAGTCCAGAGAATATTTGCATTATGTTCAACAATGTTTTACTCCAGAAAACAGAAGCAACCCGAAGTCATGATGGAACCACCACCACCGTGCATGACTGTAGACACTAAACAATGTGGCACCATTCTTCTTCAGATTATAGTCTCACATGAACTCCACATTTGGTTCCAAAAGTTTCAAATTTGGATTCATCCATCCACCGTACATTTTTCCACTCTTCAATTGTCCAACCCTGATGGCTCTTAGTCCAAGCCAACCGTTTCTTTCGGTTTTAATAAGGGTTTTCGGACCGCTAAAAGACCATAAAGCCCTGCTTGTTTAAGACGAAGTTTAACAGTGGATGTGGATGGGAGTTTCTCTCACTTCCGATTGAACTCAACTCAGATTATTGCGTTTAGAAATCAGTATTATGGTCTTATCTTGTGCTTCCGTTGTTAGGTGTAGTCGTCCTGATCGTGGTTTGTCTTTTAAACTGCCAATCTCCTTGAATCTTCGAATGGTAGTTTGTACTCCTTTAAAGGAAACACCTAGTTTTTGGCCAATACATCTCGTGGAATAACTTTCTTTACACAGAGTGATAATAACACTTCTTATTTCACCACTCAGTTCCTTATTTCTTTTCATGATTATCAAGAAACACAAAACTTATTGTTAGATTATTGCAAAACACTCTGCAATCATCCACAGTCTTCTACAATATTGAAGAAATACTTCCACTTTCTAGAATCATCCACAACATTCTACCACATTCAGGAATCTTCTGCATTGTTCCCCCACATTCACCAGTCTTTCTTTTACACCTTTATGGATTCTTCTCGAATATTCTAGAAGTTTCTTTTATATTTCTTAAATATTATTTCATTTTTTGAGTTTTATACATAGCAGAAAATATTTTAATAAAAATTGGTAAACACTTTGGCCCTATTTTAATAAAAAAAATAAGGAAAATAAAACTTGAGTCCAAACTTTTAGGCAACAGTGTATGTAATATTTAAAGAAATGCGACCATAGAGAGCGTAACCTCCAATGATGGAATTAAAATAGATTGTAAAATGATTTTTCAGTGAAAAAAATCGAATTGTAGTAGTAATAGTAAACATTGTACAGTAGTAGAGAGTACACCGACTCATTCCTAATATCCGCCGCATTACAAACACACAAAAACAAGTCGCATTTAAGAATAATTGAATGCCTTTTTTCTACAGAATATAGGATTCACTCCTGAGTGGGATGCTTGTGTCTCTGTGTGATCTGTAGTGTGTTTTAAGCTTGGGAATATCCGTAAACATCCCCCCTCCCCCCTGTAAAACAACAGCTGTATCATTATCGGATTAAATGGCGTGACTTTGCTGTTCCAGCTGGAAAGAGCAGCCAACCCAGATACGCGTGAACAAAACCTCTACGATATAACCTTGAAGAAGGATTTCCAATAAGCAGGCCACTGGCATCTCAGCGATGGAAGTGAAGCTGGAACAGCTGTGGAAGATTTAATCCTCTCCTTCTGTCACTTCCGATGCGCAAATAGGTTAATGTAACTGGACTTTGTCACTTTTGGATGCACACTCCTGAAATCGAAGTCATCTTCTTCCTCGAAATATTTAAAGTGGGCACGCGAATATTAACAGCATTTTCGTACACAGAACTGAGCAGTTTTTATGACCATAGTCGGAAAAAAAATAACGTTTAATCATTTTTAAAAATTAAAAAATATATATTTAAAAAAATAATTTCAGAAATTTATGAAATAGTTTTTAAAGCTTCGGAAAAAAATTTAGAAAATAATCTTTAAAATTTAAAAACGTTTTTAAAGAATTATAGCAAATATTAACAAAATATTTTTAAAAATTACAAGTTTTAAAAATTTATGGAAAATAGGGCGGTTAAAAATAAACTAACATTCTCCTTGGTTTTCTGCCCAAGAGTAGGATTAAAAACAGAAAGGATTTTCTCGTTTCATTATGCAAATTATTATACAATATGCAAAGTAGTATTTTATTACGATTTCCACTCATTTTCCTGTGAGTTTAGCTTTCTCTGAAGGAAAAATAAAATAAAATGAAATGCAAAATATTTAAAATATTCACATAAACTGAATCTGAAATCTGTAAAATATATTTTTTGGATATTCTTCTACGCCTCTGCTTCATGATTCGAGTCCTCTTAAATAATTGCCCCCCAAACCAATCCCTCCAGTCTCTCCCTGACAAGCAGCTGTCCTTCTTACAGGGTTTCCAGTATATCAGGCGAACACCATTTGTTCCAGAACTGTTTATGTTCCAGTCTAAATCGCGAGAATATTTATTGTTTGGTGACTGTGGTCCTAGCATCTAGAGAAGACACACCAGTTGACCACTGGTCAAAGATGGCGTACATTTCTCCTGGTCTGCTCTTGTTTCAGTTGTGCGAAGTTCCAGAGCTCATGATAACAACATTGGGCTCATGGGCCCACCAGCTATCGTAGCATTAATCCTGTGAGGAATCCATTGATTCTGTTCTTTTAGGGCTGACCCCTAATTGCTGTTTAACAAATTTGCTCTAATCTTTGATGCCATTAAGGTGGACATTACCATCCTGAGGAACTGCAGATGAATGCTTTCTGTACCTCTTTAATGGTTGGGCATAAGACACAAAACAGGGTCATCTTCTCCATCGGAATTCTAGATTCAAATCGAATTCTACGAATATTATATGTATATTTTGATTGTATATGTAATAAAATATATATTAAATACAAAAGGGAGTGAAGAATGAAATTTATTATTCAATTTTACTGCATTTTTCCTTCCTTTAAATCTTCCTTTTTTGAATCTTCCATGCAGGTATACGTCGAAGACAGGTGAAGGAGCAAACCCCATTGTATACGTCATCGTATTAGATTGGCCTAAATACAACGTGCTTCATCTTGGAGCTCTTAGCATAGGAGAAGACAGCGCTAAGGTGTCGATGTTGGGTGTTAAAGGAAATCTCACTTGGAAAAGCGGAACGGCTGAAGATACCTATATATACTTTCCATCTCTCACCCCCGACCTTCTCCCTTGTCAGTGGGCGTGGGTACTAAAGATCGAGTGTCAGGCAACGTTTCCCCGCTACAATAAACTCTGAGAGCGAAGAATGTTATCCTTCGTGGTTTGGAATGAAGTCCATAAGAAGTCCATAGTCCAAAAGAAGGAAATTACAAATAAGTTAAATTTACATCTCATCTTAATGAACATCAATATTGTTTTTGCCAATATCCAGACACACGTGACGAAAAATTATCGATTCATCCTGATGGATTACAGAAG
The DNA here is from genome assembly GCF_048544385.1 of Mastigoproctus giganteus. Classification (NCBI taxonomy): domain Eukaryota; kingdom Metazoa; phylum Arthropoda; class Arachnida; order Uropygi; family Thelyphonidae; genus Mastigoproctus; species Mastigoproctus giganteus. The sequence goes on along the minus strand of NC_143582.1, from coordinate 201,848,945 downwards.
ATTGATCGCAGTCCATGGACAGATAGATTAAAGATCTGAAATTTATATTTAAATCAACATTTTCGCTCTCTTCCATCAATGTTAAAATCAACAGAGATGGGAACAGGATGAAAAACCTTCAGTAACATTTTGGGTAGATGCCATTTATCTTTTGTCTTGACCACCCTTGCACACATACAGCATCCCTAAGCATCTAATTCACCCCTTTTATATTATATGACGTGATGCTATCATTGGAGTAGAACTCTATTCACTTCTGTTATGTTATTAAAAAATGTACCTCTTAAGATTCTGGAAAAGTCCTCACTGTAAATTATAGTTAAAAATAAATTTTTAAGTTCGTTATAGCTGTGCATTTTATTGCTAGCGCCTTTCTATTTCCTAATAACATTTTTCTAATTTTTTAACTTTTATAATCCCAACATAAGAATATAGAATGGCCAGAAACATGATTGGTGTAGGTTTGTGTGAGAAGTGTGCGTGTTCTGTTGTTGTTTTTTGGCCACTTGGCTACCCAGAAGCATCAGAAGAATCAGAAATGGTTCTGGGTACTCGTCCACACCACGAGAAGATGAGTCAGTCCCAGTAGAACACGTACTGTCTCAATAGAGACTCTAAGCCACCAAGTGTTGCCAGAAGGTGGGCCAGGATCCTCTGGGGCCTAATCCAGAGTAAAAACCCGAATCTAAGGTCATTGCTCCGTTAAACAGTACGAGCGTAAACACCCAGTTTTATCAAACTGAGTCTTGCATAATTTATCTACCATAAGTGGTTTTGGAGAAGAGTCAGAATTTATAAGACAGCAAGCTGGAGTTCTCAGTATTTGCCATCATTAAATTATTCAGTAGACTCAGGTCAACTAACTTTCGCTTCTGGCGCTGGCAAATTAAACCAAAGTGTTGACATCAATCCTGATAATTGTCCAAAGTGCTATGAGATCCCCCATCTGAAAACATAAAAATTTAACCGTGCCCTTTTGAACTTTTTAAATAACATTTATGTCTCGATCTTTATGGAGGCCAAAGATCGGGTTATTATTTTAAAGTGGCAATTACCACTTTACCATCCGCGAACTTGATATCTGTAAATTTCTGGAGATTCTTTTAATCTTTTCAAAATTTTCTAGAAGTTCTCTTAGTAATTTTATTACAAATTCTTAAACTACTCTTGTTCATCAAGGACAGCCAGATCAGCACGTTCGGGCCCTGCGGGACTCCTCTATAAAAACCTCTTCTGCCACTTCTGCACGGTCCGTCATCCTCAAGGTTGGGGTGAAGGTACGAAGGATTGATTTCGGGTCTATCTGTGTGTCCGAAACAGAAGATCCTCATCGACAGATCTCAAAACAGCATGGGAGGAGGATACAGGAGTAAAGGCAAGTACTGCTGCAGTATGTAGATGCCTTTTCTCATCGGGTTTGGTAGGGCGTCCCGCAAGAAAAAAGCCTTCACTCAAACAATGAAAGTTCCTGGAAGATTTGTACTGTGTGAGCATAAAGTTTCAATCTCTGCAATGTTACTCACGGTATTTGCAGCCTTGCAGATAGATTTTCCAGGACTTCGGGTAAACACTTCCTGAACTTCGGAAACTTTATTTGCAGATACACTAGGCCTACCTGCTCCTTTCTTCTGCAGCAAACTGCCGGTTTCTTGAAACTGTTTCAACCATCACCTCATTATTGTTCCGTAGATGGATATTTCAGGAATTCCCATTGAAAACGTGTCTTTAGAGCCACTGAAGATTTGATATCCCATTGCTTTCTCTTGTGTAGCCATTTTAATTGTGGACTGTCGCAATGCTTGATGGGATCAAGGCTGCCAACCGCATGAGAAAAAAACTTGAGTTGCTTTGATAACTGCAGCAAACCATTTTACACTAAAATTTTAATCGTGCTTCGTAATCAGATGAATAATTTATAGACAAAGCTTGCAGCTGGTAATAAACTAAAGATTGGATCATTTTCTTTTAGATCGCTTTTATTGCCTTCCTTAATGAAACTAGAAGGGTCTGTTTTAACATCTTTCGGTTCTTAAGGACAAATCCAAAAGGAGACCAGAATCGATTTTAATAATGGCAACGTTGTAGAGGACAGCCAAATAGGGTGGGAGGGTACAATAACGAAGATTTAGCTGCGCGCTCATTGAACTTAATACGTTTTTTGCAAAGCCTTCACCAACCTAAAGGTTCTTTGGACTTTCTGTAGTCGTAAGTAAAGCCAACGGAAAGAAGTCCAAGAACATTCAACTATTAATGGCGCTTAGAATAGGGAGCAGTTCCGGACAGGTTTATTAGAAGTCTGCCGGTGTCTGTTGACCTCCCCGGAGGCATTTCTTGTGTCGCATTATTCCGAATCCTTTTTTCAGCCACAATCAGTAATCTCAAAGTCTTTTCTTCCTAATATCCACTGACGTATGGCTGCAGGGCAGTTAAGGGGAGGCTATAACCCCCAAACAGCGCGATACATCACCATCCTGCCTCCTAAATAGTTTCTCGAAAGACCAGAAAATGTTTATTTCTCTCTCCGGGTGCTCTCTTGGTTATTAATGGTTGTCTACTTCGCCTTCCTATATATCTTGACTCTTCAAAGAAGACTGTGATCAGCTGATTCGTTCTTGACTCTAAAAGAAATCGAAGAATAAATATAATTTGAAGACAGCACTTATTGCATAAGCAGCAAGTTAGAGACCTTTTTTTGGATCGCTCGATAAATTTTTAAGTGCTGTTTTTTTTTATGCAAATCTTTCCATCAATCTGAAGGACAGGATGTACCATTCATCTCGCGACCATTAAAATGTCATTTATTGGAAACTGTACCGTGTTGCAGTAATATATTTCCTTGCCACTCTACATTAATCATTGACGTATGGGAAATTGATTTTCTTGGAACTAAAAGCCTGCGTGAGGATAATGAAACTTTTCTTCGACATTTTGGGAGACTATTTTTTTTCTTTCTTTCATTTTCTATTCTTCATTAGCCTATTTTTAGAACTTTAGTGCATCCTAGGAAAGCGACTCCCAGTTTTCAGAGCCACCAATATAAGTAGAATACATTCAAAGGTCAGAAACGTAATAATAAACAGAGCGTGTCCAAAACCTTTGTACATTTTTATATTCTAAGAGACAACACTATATCGTTCCATGGTGCAAAGTGTGGCAAACAGGAATGAAATCCTCCTGCACTGTTTCTATATAATGGAAGAGCCTGGCGGGACAGCATCCAGTAGATCTGCATTCCGAGTGAAGATGAAAAGAAACATAAACCAACCGAATTCCAAAGATGGAAGATCGTTAGAGTCAGACAGATAGGGAACTGTCATAGGACGGAGACAGGAGAGCTATGGAAAGAATGGTCCACTCGGAACCTAGGTCGACGTTGTCGCAAAACACACAAATCCTCAGTGAGACGATATAAACAGACTTTCCTATTATTCGTATTATATCCAATTATGACCGTTAATTAATATTTTTGGATGTTCGATGATTAAACTTTGTAAAAATTTTGTCATATGTTTAAAAAGACAATTGGCAAACTGATAATCATAAACAGAGTGTAATTTTCAAAACTGCAGCGCCGAATTCAGGGTTGGAAGCCGCGGGGATATAAACTTGTAATGAACTTCGTGTGCAGATGCAGCAACTTTAAAGAGAATTACTTTCCCGTTTTCGTGAGTTGTCAACACCTTAGTTTCTTAGTTTCTTTCGAAATCACTTAGCACATAACATCCTGGTCGTTTATTTATAAGATTCTTTTTCACAAAGTCTGTTTGTGCCCGAATATTAAAATTTCATTTGGAAAAAACCTGCTCTTAGGGATATAATAAATGTGCATAATGATTTTTCTGAAACTTTCTGAGTGGTTCGTTTTATTAGTCTGCAAGAACGGCTTGTATATGAGAAAGAAACTGCACTCAGAATCATAATCCACATCAAGTTAACGGATTTTTATGACTTGGACAAATATTAGCATTTCTGGTTTACTCTCTCTCTCTCTTTCTATCTCCTCTCTTCTTCGATATTTTTTACTCCTTTCTCAGCCGTATGAAACATTATAAAAAGTAGGTCATCTCATCCAAGCAAGTGGGCGTTTACAGGTTGGTTTTCCTTTGAGCATCGATTTCAAGAAGACCGTGTGACCTAGATATTTGGGTCAGTATACACCACTTTTAATTTTAGAAAGTAATATTAATATCGCGTGTGTTGGGATCAACATAAATTCATTCTCACGCGACAAGAAACGTGGTTGCTGACACTGTTCATCTCCTCGATTCTGAGGGCGTGTTTTTATAGATGTTTACTCCATCTCTTGTAAGAAATATAACGATCGTGTTGCTGATGAAATTTTCCATTTCTGCCACCAGAGGAAACTTTACACTCTTATCGAGTAATTAGGCATTGAATAACTGCTGCCCCGGCTAATTTTGATCTATTCTTATCCACCGAGTACTGGACAGCGAGATGGATACATTTAAAAGTAAAAGTAAAAACTTGGGAGTAATATTTCGAACCAATTATTCCTCTCCGAAGACTGCATTCTTTTTTTTTTTAAAGAACAAAGTCTCTTTTGATTGAAAGAACCAGGATTTGAGCCCTCAAAGTTTTGTTCTCATTCATTTCTCTTTCGGAGATATTTTTTGAAATTTTTGAGAAACAAAAGAACTTGCTCTCTTACCCAGTATTTTGATTATTATAGAAAAGGCAACAGTTGTAAATAAATTATAGAAACATACGCTGAGTGTCCATATTATTAGGTGCACCTATGGGTTTTTTCCATGAAAAGGAGGGCCCTACATTCTAAAAATAAAAGCGCAAATGCCCATCACCTGTGGAACTCTCATAAGAGAAGTGTCATTATCTTTTTCTCTTTATTTCAGCATTCGGCACGTGGAAAAAGTTTTTTTCTTCTTCTAAGAGAAAAGATAAATATTGCATTAGTTTCTATGGAAACCTCAAATGTTTTACACCCACTCAGCCATCCCCTATGTATTGTGGGAGTGTAATGAAAGGTCTGAGATGTCAAGCCGATTCTTTCTTGATCTAAATCGTTTTTAATCTGATGTCTCCTTTTTGGATAAAAACGCCCTAAAACGTGTCGAAAAATAGGGTTGTTCAACACTCGTGCGTATGCATCTAACAACAGTCCTCGCAAGAAGAATATGATTAGCAGAGGAATTTAATTTGTTATTCGCTACATGGGAAAAAGAATTGGAAGACCACGTGGAAAGAAAAAACTGTAAAGTTTTTAGAATCAATTTAAAGAAAACAGAGGCTGCGAATCAAACGTTTCGTAGATGTTTTCTCCACCTCTTCTGCAGTGAATCTCGAACGGACATTTCCATAGCATTCTAAACATGCTCCACACGGTTCATGTCCGGTGAACGGGGAGGCCATTCCATGATGGTAAAATTTGCGGAATGCTCTTCGAACCGTGTTCTAGTCACCACGGCTCTGTGGGGAGGCGCATTGTCCTGCTGGAAGAGTCTATTGGTGAACGATGGACAAGAAGGGATGCGGATGGTCTACAACGATAGACACGTAACCTGGATCGTTCGGAGATGCGTCTAGACATACTATAGGTCCGAATCTTTGCCCTTTGGACATGCCCCAGACCGTCCACCTGCCTAAACGGTTCCTTGTTGACAGAATGGGGATCCCGAACGGGAATAGTGCAATTTCTGTCGACCCAGAGTCGGGTACCTACTATTATCTCTCTTTCAAAGTCGGTTAACTCACGACGTTTATCCATACTGACATCGAATTGCCGTCTACGTGAATGCAGTGTACCTATATACCTGCCAAGCGGTGGGTTCGTCCACGTTGCCCAGCAGGGTGTCCCATGAATTCTGTCCTTTTAGTGTACACGGAGCAACATGACCTTAGTTGCTGATGCTCCTAAAACCCTACAAAATCAATCAATCAATCCTGAGGAGAACTTTGACAAACCGTTAAAGCTGAAACCGAATAAACCCCAATAAGAGGACATGATCTTTAGAGTTTCTCTACTCCCACCACAACCAGAGATTTTGTCCGTGTGTATTCATGACGAAGTCACGTTTGGCAATCTACTGTTACAACCTACGAAAGAGAGAGAAAGGAAGAAAGAAAGAGGAAATCGATCATGGAATCTGCATGCTCATTTCTTTGGTAAAGTGTATCGACCTTCTTAAGAGATTAGCGTCCACGGCACTGCTTTCGAAACCAGTTCAGCAACAGATTTGTGCCTCAGAAAGGTAATTGGATTTGCTCCTTGATGAACTGATAGCAAACAATGTTTAAGATGTTATTCTTCGAAATGCTGTCTTGGTTTAGTTCAAAGGCAACTGAGGCTGCGAGTTTTCAGTGAATCACGACTGCGGATTGTGTATTTTAAAGCAGGGTGTTCTCTGAGTACACCTCTGTGGAAATATGGAGGTTAGGGGTGTGTATTAAGCGCCAAAGCAATGAAGGCTGTGACGCGTCTGTATGTTGTCTGTAAATATGTGCATTCTTAGTTCGGTTTGCTGGATGAAAAACCCAACTTCCTAGGAGAAAAAAAACGAAGCAACCCTTGTAAACCGACTAACTCCCCGCATTGTGAACGTATCTCTGTCTTTCTCTGTCTCTTCCTGATTGTTGGTTGGTTGTTTTAGGATTTTATGGCCAATAAAAACTGTTCGCTTTATTCACTGGATACCACCACCCAGACGACACTGTCTCAAGGCTTTTTGGCCCCTCTTCGGTGGGTGGGTAGGTAACCTGTTGTTGCAATAGTGACAACCCAGTTATGAAGTATAGCTCCTCATCGGCTGATAGTGCGCGCGGTTTAGGCATTTAGCCAAGAAATATCTTTTAGATTAAACCACGCACACCATCAGGCATCTCATATTGTGGAGTTATACTTCATAACTGGGTTGTCACTATTGCAATAACAGGGAACCCACCCACCCACCGAAGAGGGGTCAAAAAGCCTTGAAACAGTGCCGTCTGAGTAGTGGTATCCGCCAAGAAGGAGCATAAGTAACATTACTCTTCTCCACTGGTGAAGCGTTACTTATTCGAGGTAATGCAATACCATGGCAACTCGTTGTGAAGGTATTCACAATATGAGATATAATCAAACGATGCATTAAAACTACTTGGTAGCAGAAATGATGTGTGGGGGGAGAAATGTCCTCCAATATTTTCTCCCCCATTCGGCCTTAAAAGCGGCTACCAGTTCAGCTCTATTCTTTGGGTAGTCTGTTCTCACAGGCACCCAACAACACAATTCATCCAAGAGGTTCTGTATAGGGTCAAGGTCAGGGACTCTGGGCTGGTCAGTCCAATCTTTCGACGCCCATGTCCTTAAACCAGTCCTGCGAGCAGTATGACATTGTCCTGCTGACAGAGGCGTTGTCCTTCTCCGACGTGCTACCATAACATCGGTAACTCATTATTGTCCATGACCTCTAGACCTCAGCATTCAGATTTTGTCCAAAACAACTAATGGTTCCAGACGAAACCATGAAAATCAGCCCCAAATCATCACGCTGTCTCCACTACGCTTCACTGTCGGATGATACAGTCTGGCAGTTATCTTTTACCATGCATCAACCACATCCGCAAACGACCCTCAGACTGATGGACCATGTACCTTGACTCGTCACTCCAAAGCACAGCTTTCTATTTGTCCAAGAACGGTGGGCCTTGCACGAAGCTAAGTGGTGTCTGGCATTACTCGGAGTGATTAATTGCTCGTGGATGGCTGTATGATCGTGGTAACCAGTATCATACTGGTGCTGAGAGGTGTCCCAATCGTCTTACTGAGGACTTTTGCGTGCTGCGACAACATCGATCTGTGTTCCAAGCGGATGCTTCTTTGCAGATCTCCTCTCACGTTCCGTCAGCACTGGGGGGGGGGAGGGTTTATAGGTCCTTTCTTGAAGTTTTCAGCATCAATCCGCTCCGATTTGCAAATCATATCAACAATCGTCGACTTAGAAATCTTCTGTGTCATTAAAATAACGGATAGCTTATGTGACTCTATTATCATTCCGCGTTGGAAGTCTGTTAACTCCCAATTGCGCACTCCTGCATTTTCAATGGAGGGGTATTTGGATATTGATTGTATGGAAGTGGGGCTAAAATCCCTGATGGTTTAAAATTTTGTCTCTTCTTATCTAAAACACGAAATGCTTAAGAAGGTTACGAAAGGAGAGACAGCAATCTTTTGAGGATCATAATGACGTAACGAAAAAGTTTCTTGACCTCTGCCGAAGTAATTCCGACGACAGGAAGTTTTACACCATCTGGGTGAACGTTGATGGATGCGTGTTTCAGTTGACGAGAAGAAATAATCTTACGCTCGTCACGTACTGATGCATCTTCGCGATAAAAAATCAATGCTGGAGGAAAACCGTATATCTTGAGAAACACCGAGAAGATTTTTGAACCAATAGAGTCTCGTGTACTCCTATGACTAGAAAACTTGAATTTTTATCAGCAACAGCTACTGCGATCATCAGGGAAGAATTATTATAAAAGAATCAATCGCTACCAACGCGTTGGAAGTATCTTCTCATTTGAAGTACGAGGGCGTTCAATAAATTATCTCCCTACCTATGAAGGAAATGAGACAGAGGATTTTTTTTTTTTTTTTTTCAATATAATAACTCTCCTGAACTTGTTCCATTTTGTTGGCAATAAGGAAATGCCAGACAAATGAAATTGTTTGTACTATCCATCAAAGAAAGCAGAAACAGCAGTCTTCAGTTCGTCATCATAAGCGTCCATGTACGTTTTTCTTGAAGTGTCAAAACAGAGATTAGTCAATGGGGGCCAGATCCGCACTATAAGGTGGATGGGCGAGTTCTGTAAAGTCACAGTCTCTCAAAGCAGCAGTAACAGCATGTGACCTCAGCACTGGGGCGCTGTCCTGAAGAAGCAGCACACCTCTGTAAAGTTTTCCACGGCGTTTTTCTTTAATGATATCCCTTAGGTTGTACAGTAGGGATTCATATGATTCCCCAGTGACTGTCTGCTTGTGTTCCTAGTAGTGAATGAACAAAATTCCCTCAGCATCCCAAAAATTGTATCCGTGATATTTTGGGTTGGGGAGAACCCTTGTGCTTCCATTGCATTGATGCTTGCTTGGTCTCAGGATCTCAGAGATGAGCCCATGTTTCATCACCCGTGACAATTCTGGAGATGAACGTTTCAGGATCCCTGCCAAAAAGCTTTAAATTCCCCTCACAACACCATACTCTGAATTGCTTCTGCACAAGGGTCAGAAATCATGGGATCCACATTGCACTGACCTTACTCATCCCCAAACGTTCATGGAGGATGGTTATAATGGTTCCATTAGATATGCCACATTCCCTAAAGATTTGGGACACCTTTAAACGGCAATCATTCAGGACTGTGGTTGCCACAGCTTGCCACATTTCTGGAATGGTCGCTGTCATGGGCCTTCTATGACGTGGATCATCTTCGATGGACTGTCTACCCAACTTGAATTGTTTTGACCAGAATGTCACCTGGTACTCTGAAGGTCCACTGCTGCCATACACAGCCACCATCCTTTCGTGTGGCCCAGTTCCTTCTTTGGCGAGATCACTGAACGATGCTCCAATTTCAGCAAATCCATAATTTGATAGAGGTGTCCTCCTTCTTTCTGTTGCAGCAGCACAGCCTACAAACGCAGTAGGATCAAAATTAGTATGATTCAAGTTGAGATATGTAGGAACATGATAAATCATGAATCATCGAAATATAACTATTGGAAGTACCTTTGTTAGACAATTTATTGAATGCCCCTCGTACTCTGAAAGCTTCCCCATAATGTCATTACATTAAAAATGACATTAAACAGTAAAAAGTATAATTTCAGGCAACAAAGCACGCCAAAGAAAACAGAGCATCATGGATTCCTGCAAAGAAAAGGCGCAACTGATGACCAAAAAAAAAACACAAGGAATCCCAACCTATACCATCCATTAGCAGAAACAAAAAAAATATATTATTCTGCACTTAATATTTCTGAAAGAATAAGGTACTGTTTTTAATTATTCATCGATCTAGATTCGCGTTATATTCTATTAATAATTCATAATTCTTTACTGGAATTCTGGGACAAAGTTTGTGTTAAGAAACAACACGTGAGACTTCTCTAAAAGGTTTCCAGACGTTCCATTAACGGAAGATTTCTTCAATTTTTTATTTGTTTGAATAACTTTAAAGCTTAATGATCACATCGAAGCATTCATAATTAAGTTCTCGGTGTACTTTTTTTTTTTTTTTTTAAATCATAGGCAGACAGAATTTTCAGAAAACAGCAAATGTAATTAAGAACCTCCATTTTTTTTGTAAGTTAATACATCATCCTGTAAAGTCAGCTTCACTGCCTGGCTGGGCAGTATTACACTCTTCAACTTTGTTTCGGTTTTTGGATGAAAACTATAAAGAGATTTACAATTTTTAAAGTGTATGAAGAAGTCAAGAGAGAATCATTTTTTATTCCTTTAAATTTTTTAAAAATTTTATTCATTTTTAATTTATTGTTTTAAATATTATTCTCCATTTTTGTACTCAGCTTATAAGCAATAGAATGCAAGATGTCCTTGAAAATACAGTTTGTATTCTGTTGTTGGTCGGGAGAAAAAACCATAGTACCCTCGCCTGAGACTGACTAACTCAGCCATGTGAAAAAGGCCCATAAAAATTCTTCACGTCATCGACGGGATTCGGACTCAAGTCTTTTCCACTGAGCGTGGGCAGGACCGATCCTACCAAATGTGCTACCCACGAGGGGATTTGTGTACTGAGGGCAACAGTTCGATAGACGCACCTATCCAATAGACTGCCCCTCAGTATACAAAGAGAGGGGCTCAACTGGATTTAGATTTGGCGACTAGGGCAACCAACAGTATGCTGAATGCAATCTCGTGTTCCTGGAACCAATTCTGGCCTTGCGAAATGCTTCAAGAAGCAATTTCTTGATGGACATACTGCATCCACGAAGGGATGCACTTGGTCAGAAGCAATTTCTAGATAACCGTTGACAACCGAACGTTGATCCACTGTATCCGGAACCAAGTGATCCCACAGCCATCTTTGTAGACACGTGGTAAGATGGTTCAATGCATTCATGGTATTTTCGCCATAGTCTGGTCGTCTCATCAGCGTGAAACAGAAAGAACTGAAATTCATCAACCAGACAAGGTTTTTCCAGTCGTCCACTGTCCGTGCTGGTGTTCCTGTGCTCCCTGTAATGGTACCTCTTTGTTATTTGTTGGCATTAGTGGACTCGGTTTGGTTGTTGGTCGCAGTGTCCCATTCATGACAAGGTACGGTGATTGCACTATTTTTAAATGCATTCTCGCGCATATACAATATCCCAAAAGGTATTTGCCCACCTGCTTTATATCAGCATATGAATACCTGATGGCGTTCAATAGCGTAAATTTAATGAAAAGGGTAGATGTACCTAGCAAAGTGACCACTCAGTGTATATTCAGAGGTTTTATTTTCAATCGACTTAATTTAATCCGATATTAGAAAAAATTTAATTCAACGTTAAATTCCTATTGGAAAGAGTCCTCCAGAATGTCTACACTCTAGACAAAAAGGTATCGAGGCCCACGGAACTCAAAACATGTTCATCTACCATTGGTCTACACTAAATGACGAATAGTAGAACCTAACCTAAAACGTTGGACATACGCAAAAAACATATTTCTTAAACGTACTGATGTACAGTGTTCCACACTATTAATTGCTTTTTTTAAATCGACACGTCCTCCTTGTTACCAGGACAAAAACAACAATCTGAAAGAAAGGATTCTTGCGTTCCAGAGAGCTACCAATGACGTCAATGGTGGCCCTCACTTCTGTCTTTATAAAGGGTAAGGTAAAAATGAAATGTCTGTTGATACTTGAAGATGTGGAGTTCCCTTTTGATTTGCAAGGTAGGTTCAATAAATTTCCTTGCTTTATCTTTCTCTGGTTGAGCAGAGCAAGAAATTAATCTCCGTGCAGCGATTAATTTCATGAAGTTCCCAAAAGAGTACAGCAACATATTCTGCGACTGTTTTGATGCCCACTTTCTCAATAAACCAGCTATACATGTATACACTACCCTACCATTAATATCCGGACGCCCTTCCATGGATGTGGAAACAGATCCTATGCATGCAGCACGTCACAGAACCTGCCATAAATATGCACACTGGGCTTCGAACAGACAATTCCAAAAGTGGACATGCAAGATGACACCTTCAACAGAATTGATCACCTCAACAAATGCTAGATATCGATTAACATGGTGTAAGGAGCGCGAATCCTGGACTGTAGAGCAGTGGAAAACAGTCCTATGTACAGACGAGTCGAGGTTCGCCTCTACCAGTCTGATGGCCGTTCCTGGGTGTGGCGAATGCCAGGGGACCAGTTTCTTCCTGATTGTATCCTCCCAACAATGAAGTTTGGTGGAAGCAGTGTCATGATATGGGTTGGGCCCATTAGTCGTTATCGACAAAACCATGAGTGCTCTGCAATACCAGGGCAGCCTGGACAATTATACACTTCCAACATTATGGCAATATTTCGGGGAAGGCCTATACCTGTATCAGCAAGACAACGCGCCATGCCATGCCATACTTCTCGAGTGGTAACAGAGTGGTTTGAGGAGTTGGATGTGCAAAAGTTGGACTGGCCAGCCCCGAGTGCAGATTTGAACCCTATCGAGCATCTTTGGGATGTATCAGGGTAGTGCACGTCGAAATTGCCCAAAGAACAAGGCCGAACTGGTGGCTGCGTTAAAGGCCGAGTGGAGGAACATATCACGTGATATTTATAAAAAGCTGGTTGAGAGTATGCCGCGAAGACTGAAGGCCGTATGTGTCTAAAGGCAGGTGTCCAGATATTTATGGTAGGGCAGTGTATATATCAAAAAAATTCCTGACAGAAGTGAGGAATTTTCAAAATCACTCGCTGTTTTTCCTTCGATAAAGCTTTCCTTAAAATAGCACCAGAACCGAACTACACGCGCCAACACAACATTTGCTATGCGCATGCCTACTGGGACATTTCCATTGAAATGTGAAACGACAGACTACAAAATATTCAAGGTACAAAATATTCAACTCCGATCTTAAAATTCCCGTGAAATATTCTTTCATTTCTTATAGATATAAACTCTTAGAGGTGTATTGTAGTTACTTAGTAACAGGAACTATTTACTTCCTATTAATGTCATGTCAATATTTTATATTAATCTGACACTAATATTATATTTTTATGGAAAAATGTAATTTAAAATATTAGTTAATATCGATAGTAATCATCGCAATTAGTTCCTTGACCAGAGAACTGTCTGTGAGCAAAGAAATCCACGCAGTTAGCAATTAGAAAACTCACACGAGTCTGATATTTAATTTCCAAGTTTAATTAATCCCATTCTTACTAAATCACATTTTAGATTCTTCCAATTAATTTGTAAGGAGTAAACAATCTTTCTTTCTTTAATCTCTGTCTTTTAGCATCCTTAACGTAAGCAGATTAACGAGAAAATATCCGACTATTTCCAGAGCGACTTCGCAATTTGAAAAATCACTTTCGAAACAACTTTCCTACTCAAGAGGTTGTTCAACTGTATTCTCTTGAACGAAAGGAAGATGAGACAAGATAATTACACTAGTAATACGAACTGACATGGAAGGAGTGACTCAGATAAATAAATATCTACCAAAATCTTTCTATTTTAGTTGAAATGTCATCCATAAGAGAAAAGCAAAAGTTCTGTAAATACGTAAACAAAATAATGATTTCAAGCTATTCTAGGAATGGCAGAATAGAAAAAGTTCTGATCTAGGAGCGGCGTCTCCTGTAGGGGCAGGAGAAAGACAGGCTAATTTTTGTTGGGGTAAAGAAGCAATTTTCTAGCAAAAAGCGAATAAAAATTCATAAATGTTTCGGTTGTTGTATAAGACCAAGAGCTTCAATTTTCACACTGAAATTTTCCACCTAAAAGGAGTACATCATCTTGGTGAATACTGGGCCATGCTCTCTTGCATTTATGCTTTGGTTAGGCATCAGTGGTGGGGAAGGCGAGGCAAAGATAAGTTCCATCATATTCCAAATGGTTTAATAGGCAACAGACCTTATGAACCTGCAGGCCAATACAGCAAATCCACATCCGTAGTGGGTGCAAGGATATGAGTAGCGTATTTAGGAGAGATTTGACCTGCTGGAGAGTACAGTTTGGAATGGAGCGCAGAAAGGATGGAAGCACTGGTGTTAGAATAGTTTCTACAATCTCTTCTCGTCAGTGTGCCATCAGTAACGACCGCAGATGAACAGCTATAATTAATGATTCTTCCTTACCATGATCCATATGTTTCCTGGTATGCCACTGTCCATTGTCAACGTCTGCAGTGATTCAGGAAAGAGATCTTGTGCTACAGTACGATCTAAGCCATAAAGGCAAAGAAACGATAGATCTTGTAGACAAGGATGATGATATCATGTTGTCTTTACAGATGAATCTTGTTTGTTTGGTCTGCTCGGTGATGGTCGTATACATATCTGGAGATACGGCAGGTTGTTGTTGTTGTAAGGTTTTAGGTGCATCAGCGACTTAGACCACTTTGCGCCATATATATTATGTCTGTGAATTTCGTGAGTTTGTGGTTGATTTGCTGTTTGCTGGACGACAAACCCATGTTCCCGGGAGAAAAAATGGTACCCGATCCTGAGGCCTTAGCTAACTTAGCTACGTTTGGAATAAAAGACCTATAACAATTCCTCGAGTCATTGACGGGATTCGAACTCCAGTCATTTCCATCCGGTGTGGAAAGGACGGTGATTCCACCAACTGTGCAACCTACGAATCGAAATGATGGCGTCAGAAGTAGACAAGGCAACAGAAGGAAAGAAAACAGTCTCACTCCTCCCAGTCGTCTTCTAATCGTGCTCCTCAGCACAGGTGGACACAAGAATGGTGCTACCACATTGGAAATCTGATGGATTGCAATAAAATCTGTTTCCTATTAGTCGACAGATCCTTCGATTCTCCTGCACTGAAATTCTTCTGGTGTCACCAGAAGAATTTCAGTGCAGGAGAATTGTAGATATTGCTGCCAGCAGCGGTCAACCATTCGAGTATCACGACCCACACGAACGCGATTTTCCGTATTAGCCATCCAACTTCTAAAAGCCCAATGACCCGACCCATTCCACAGACTGTCATAGCTGTGGTCACCTTACGCGTGTTAAAGGCATTACACGCTCATTCGCTCATTGCATACACTCACTGGATAAAATATTAGATACCTTATGCAACTTTCTTCAACAGATAATTAAATGTACGGTACGCAAATGTGTTTTCGCATGGTATGATCACAAATTCCTTGGTATCAAATAAATACTGCACGCTTTCCTCGAGTCATTGATGGGAAGTTCCTGGGCTTCTTAGTCGAAAGGTGTTATTTTTGGAGCACGTTTAGCGAGAGCCACAAGTGCGAAAACAGAAGGACTGTTTTCTGGTGTCACGAAAGCAAGAATCATTCTCCAACAAAAAACAATCCAGACGGCCTATTCTCTTGGAATTAAAAGACTCGCAACCGAACTACGCGGTAGGAGTTGAAGAATCTGAAATTTGGTAGTCAGGTGCCTATACTACTACCAAATCCCACTTCTTTCTGTTAAAAGAATAAAGATTCGACAGGAATGACACCAAGATTCCCAACATCTACTCTGGCCGCCTAATTCTCCACATATGAATCCAGCTGGGATCTGTTAAGGGCAGTTCAACTTCGCAGTTCTCTAACAATACAGCAGCTAACAAAAATCCTGATGGACGAAAATCTGGTTGTAAACTCCCTCAGACACCTAGTGGAATTCATGCCACAACTTGTGGACTGTAAATCGGAAAAAAGGTGGCCCTACTAGATATTAAATAAGGGTTTCTAATTGTTTGGCCATTGCGTGTCTTCAGATTCCAATTATTGGACTTTGTAGCGTGCCGAATGCTTATACTTGCTGTTCAATTGATATTCAATTGATACACGCTTGTCAAAAGAAATAAAGCTCCTTAAAAATGCGGAAAACCAGAAAAAATAATCTGAATGCAAGAGAGAACACCCAAATTACGAAAACAACTCACCGAATCGAGCACAACCCACAAGGGATTCAGTAACAGTTCCTTCCATCAGCAGCAAAACTCTTTTCTGGCGTACACCACTGAATCAATCTGTAAGTTAATCTGCCATCGTGTGAGGCGAATAATTTTCATCTTCTAATTGGCAGCTTATAATATCCTTCTCTCAAAAGATCATAAATACTTTTTTCTTCATTGGCATCAGTATTCAGTCTACTTCTCATCATGGGATGACATTAGATGAGTTGCTAGGTTACAGAGAAGAAACTATCCGGCCAATAACCTCTCATTAAGGTATCAGCTTCTGCAATGAAAAGAGAATGCAGCGAGAGGCTTATGTCCCATCCAAGGTCTCGCTGATTATTATTCTACACTCGGACTGCTGCCTTGTCAACGCTAGTTAATTAGCCTCAAGCTCAAAGGGGACTTCGGCGACCAATTATATTCCATAAATAATTATGTTAGTCTCATTTTTCCACTGGAGGTTTAATGGATTACTTTAAGGGAACTTGAGTTTTGGTTAATTTTGTTGTTGGTTAATAGCACTGTCACACCGATGACTACTGCTAAGTGTGAAAAAAAAAACAAAAAAAAAAAGAAATGATTTTTCTTACACCATGGCCTAGTTATTTGGTCTCTGAGAGGGTTATATGAATTCCAGTAGGAGCTTTTCAACCTGGAAAACAAACTGACCATAGAATGCAAGCAATTTCGACATGATAAAAGCCTCAACGATATTGGCCTCAACTTTGGCCCATCTCAATTCCAACCTCTATCAAAACGAGATAGTTCTATTGCCATTTCAGCCAAAAACAAAAGCGACCTGCTAATACGCTACTTTTCTTCTAGCTCTGCTATTGACGATCTTGGTAAACTTCCTTCTACTGTTACCAGTACACTCCATTGAAGGTCTCCTGTGTTCTTCCGTCAAAAAGATGTCAGAAGGATTTTGATGAATCTTGATGCAAAGAAAGCTCCAGGTCTTGATGGTATTTCTCCACTTTTCTCAAAACCTGTGCTCCTGAACTTACTCCTGTTCTGTGTCGCCTTTTTGCACTTTCTCATTCCAAAGGTGTTTTTCCTTCTGCTTGGAAATTGCTCATATCCAGCCAGTTCCTCCCATCCAATTATCGCATTGCAATTACTTCTACTCTTTCTGAAGTAATGGAGAAATCAATTAACCGCCAAATCTTAAACTATCTAGAAACCTTCCATCTGACAAACGATCTCCAGTATGGATTCCGTCAGTGTCGATCCACTGGTGATATTCTGGCTTATGTTACCCATTTATGGACTAATTCAAGGGAAAACTTTGATGAAACTTAGTCAGTTGCTTTTGACATTTCCAAGACTTTTCATGGTGTTTGGCACGAAGTCTTCTAAACAAGTTTTCACCTTATGGTTTGCCAACTGTTTTTGTAATTGGTTACCCAGTTTTCTCTCTGATCGTTCACTGAGGGTGATGGTAGATGGCTCTCTGTCTTCTAACTTCTCCACTAATGCCGGTGTCCCCCAAGATTCAGTTCTTTCCCCCACTCTTTTCCTCTTATATATTAATGACCTTCTTCCATTGACTGGAAATCCTATCCCTAGTTTTGCTGATGATAGCACATTGCATTCCACTTTCCACTTTGAGAAACCTGGTCCTGCTCAATCAGCTTCAATTTCTCGAAAATCTGCTACCAATTCCTCAAATGCCGATCTTCAGGTAATTCTCCAGTGGGGCAAAGACAACTTAGTTGATTTCAACCCTTCTAAAACTCAATCTTGTCTTATATCTCCCAAAAAGGATTCTTCTGCTGCTATGCTTATCTTTGGTGACACTCCGATTTCTAGGCATGATCAAGCTCATTACAAATATTGCTTCCTCTGCATTTAAAAACTGGGTTTTTTTCTTTAAATCTGCCTTACCATGGAACATTATCCCCGACATCTGGAGCGATGGCCCCAAAACCTCTCTCAGGCTTCTTGATTCCATTCAGAAGAGGGCAGTTAGGTTAATTAATGATTCATCTCTAACAGAGTCTCTCCACTCGCTGTCTCATAGACGCACTGTTTCTGCTGCATGCCTCTTCTACAGATACTTCCATGGGCACTGTTCTTCTGAATTGGCTTCTATAATTCCCGCTCTCTCTTTCAAAACAAAACACGTTCCGCCACCAGCCAACATCCATTTACTGTCCAACTTCAAACCCACAGAACCAACTTTTCATCTTCCTCATTTATTCATTCAACTGCCGTTTTCTGGAACAACCTTTCTTCGTACGTATTTCCTGAAAATTACAATCTACAGAAGTTCAAGTGCAATATCAACAAATATCTTCTTCCGTCTTCCCAACCTCCAACCCAAGCACGGTACTAAGTACTTTAGGTTCCAATACCTCTAATGCTAAGGGTTTTCTTTAAAATAATCGAAAGATTAAAGTTCGTCCTCGTTTTCCTCTCATTTTGAAAATCCATGAACGCGAGAACACAACTGCGTGTCGAGTTAATAAAACTCCATTTGTAATCTGTAGAAGCAAATCCTCGCCAGATTAAAGCTTCAATTATCCGAGCCCGCGAGATTATTGGGTAAAAGCTTGGATGTTCTGAAGCATCCTTGCGTTCAAGGGCAGAAAAGATAATCGGATTAGTACCTGGTTGATGGTCAATTTGCTTGCTGAGTGAGGTTCGCTTACCCATTCCAGAGAATTCACAGGACAACGGGTAAGAATACCAGTTGCAGAGCTCGCACACAACTGCCTCAGCGAGATATCTAAAATGTGAAATAAGACAAGTCCAATTCGTCTGAAGATCTCCCGACTCTATTGTAACTTAACACCATGTTCAGTTGCGCTAAATTGCACCACTTACACAAACTCATCCATATCGGTTTGTTGCGATATATTCCCGGCTTTAATATAATAATTTTTACCTAAGTATATAAATAAATTATAATATTAAGTAGAAAAATTTGAGGCCCTTATCACAGTTGGTACCCGGGGTAACATCCTAACAGTCCTCTCCTTTTAAATATAAATTAAATTATTATTAAAATGCCTCAAAGTGTACAGTCCAACACCTGAGACAATGTCCTGGAAATTCGCGAGAGAAGTATAACGGTGAGGACTCTAGTCGGACTCGTAAATCTGAACAATAGGAAGAACTCTCTTCAAATTGAAATTATAAATTTCTTAACAAAATTTTTTATAAAGTTCAAATTTTTATTAAAAAGTAATAAGTTTTTAAAAATTGACTTTGCATAATGCATTTTATTTTGTGTTCTTAATCTCGATAGCTATTTAAATGCGTATCAGTTGTAAACTCCTTTTCTATTTTTCTAAGATAGTGCTTTAAGAATTTTTAATTGTTTGTTCAATTGATGAATTTTTTTCACTGTTAATAAAAAAAATGGCAGTGAATTTTCAGTGATTAATTTTTATTTCATGGTTAATTTTTAATTTTATTGTTTTTTTCATGGTGAATTTTTTTTTGGATTTTTTCATGGTTAATTTTTTTTTTATGGTTAATTTTTTTGTGGATTTTTTCATGGTTATTTTATTTTTTATTTTTCATGGTTAATTTTTTTTTGTGGATTTTTTCATGGTTAATTTTTTTAGCACTTCTATTATTTGTCAGTTTCTTATCGTGTGTTTTTTTGCCATTGCAGCTCTTCCTGTATTAACTTCGTTAATTTTCTGATAATTGCAATTCTTCTTCGTAGATGACCACGTCTACTTCCGCACCTTGATGAAGCGGAGCCATCCAGCTGAGGGACTGACCTTTCACCCCATTAGGTAACTTGATATTCTTTTCTACATTCCTTCTGACATACCCAGTGGAAAGGCGGTACTATCTGAGTATAGGTTTTCGAGGAAAGCGAATTTAATTGCCACGCTACAGACGCTTGCGAATTATCGATTATTAGGGTCGTCGTCCTTGTGAAATTCCCCTGGAAATCTACTTGATGGAACTGCGTTTTTTTTGCAGGAAAAACAGCGCTCCGATGCCAAATTGTGCATATACTCGACCCTATCAGGTTTGTGTCTACCGATCACATTTATATAATTTGGTTTCTGCAATTTTGTTTCTTCTTAATTAACTTCTGCAACGCAAGCGTGAAGTCTAGAAATTCTGAAAGGAAGTGGGTTAAATGTTTGGTGGAATAGGTTTCATTACGTTTCGAGTTTAATTTTATCCATCCTCAGTGATTATTAAGTTGGTGATATATCGACACGAGCTGTCAGCAATAGTGTTTTGATTTACCAATTAGAGAGCAGTCGTATTTATGGTAGAGCTCTTGAAGATTCGTGACATCAATGTGACGTCACAGTTAAAACTTAAAATCCAAATTATAAAAAAAAAAAATTACTTTTCTTCACTTTTTTCATTTGTGCATAAAACATTTCTTTAAACTTATCCGTTTTATTTTTCAACTTATATACTCCATAATATCCTTGTAATTGAATTGTATGGATTCGATTTCTGAAGAACACCAAATTAACTTTGAATACTGTTGATTAATTTAGAATTATGCTAAAGCACTTGCCATTTCAAACATGCATTCCATGGTCGGGGTGAATGTTTTCTGAGGTAAAAGAATTCGAGTTTTTGGAGGAAAATCATGCAACTGGAGATCAAAAACGAAATAATTCGTGAAAAAAAAAATATCTGATGCAATGGAGGTGAATGGGCTTTTTCTGGAACGATTGCTACTCAGAAACTCCTCCAGGTCACCTGGTGAAAACGCGCGCAACATCTGTACTAAGAGTGCATCGTACTATATCTTTCTCGAAAGTCCACAATCCGTGGCAAGAAGACAGAGACCCTAAGAGTCTATCGTACTATACCTTTCTCGAAAGTCCGCAATCCTTGGCAAGAAGACAGAGACCACATCCAATCCATCGTACTATACCTTTCTCGAAAGTCGAAAATCTTTAGCAAGAAGACAGACCATAGCAATCATTAAAAAAAAAAAAATCTACCATCTTGAAAATTGAGTGTTTCTAAATAACGTCAGCAGATGGTGCCATGTGGGTTCTCAGTGTTGCCTACAAACTTCGATTAATAATAATCGCATAACGTGTTGATTTTGCGGTTTTCATTTGAATGATCTTTGCACATATCAAATTACCCTATGTTGTCCCAATTATTTTGTTAATATAGTGTATATATATTAAGCAACACTACGTTTCGGTGAACCTACCCAACCTTTATCAGGTGTTTGAAACAAAGAGAGCTTATAAGATTTTTACGCTTTTCACCGCTCACCCCCGATGAGCACCCCCGATTTCAGGGGAAGGACTGTGGAACCGGTATTGAATGATGCCACATTTCAAAATTTTAATCTGGTCTCGACTCCTGTCGACGACTTGAGGAATTTCTAATGTCCTCTTCAATCGAGACTATAGTTAGCTTATCTCAGGCGGAAGTAGCAGGGTTTTCTCCATGAGTGATTCCCAGTTTTTCAGCCCGCACAACGTCCAAACCATCCCATAAACATACACATTTACATGCATAACACACTATATGGATACAAGTTACGCTTGGCAGCCATTAACGTATTTTTTCAACTATTTTCATCAGCGTGTTATCACTGGAGACCATCTACTATGAAATGAGAGACCAGCTGGTCCTGAAACAGGCTGTCATTGCAGTGGTAACTTAAATAAACGGCCATTAACCTTCTGACGAAGCGATCTGCTCGAAAGAAGTGCAATATCAAGACAACTCGTTGCAAAGGCAAGTTTGTTCTATTGTGGTAAGATCTTTTTGAGGGGTAGGGAATGTACCAAATCATTAGACATTGTTTACTTCACAATTACAAAGTGTGAGCAGAAATGTTCGGAGGTCTTTGTCGAGCGAAAGCGGCAAAGAAAAATGACGGCGCCACACTTTCAACAAAGAATATCGAAGAAAAATTATCGTAATAAAACTATCGATCAAAGAGAAGTGGCCAAATACCATTTTTTGTTACGAGTGCATGTGTTATCCTGAAAGAAACCTCTCGCCTGATTAAAATTCGAAGGATGGCGTTCCGCAAGAACAACTTAATTACCTCCGCTCTCCTAGCGCCATTCCGCCGTTCACCTTGAAGTGCGTGGATACCGCGCATTGATCAGTTCGGCGCTTACGGTACTAGAAGCTCATTATTTCGACCAGTACGGTTAACCGAAGTACTCTTGCTTAATCCACCCACGTGAGGCTTTCACTTAACGCGTGAGGTTATTGGACTCTCGAAAACACTTATTAATTACAGTATACGACCGAGAGGGAAGGGGGTGCGGTGGTTTCCCGCCTACTGTAGTCGTCGACAGACGAAAAACGCAATTTGCGAAGTTCTGGTGTCTATTGTATCTTCGGGTGAGGCGACTAAACTTTTTAACAGGCAGTCTTACATTCGTTAAGCTGGACTGGTTGTAACTGGGACTAATTCGGTCAAATGTCACGTGTGTTTACTAGGCCGTTGGACTCTGAACTTTTGATCGGGCCATTTGCTTACTTCCTGTAAAGGACGGAAATAGCACAAGTGGTCGCTAATGCGCATGACTTTTCCTATTTCCGTCGATAACACGAATTAATGGGGAAATGTCGGCCAGTATGACATCCAGTTTTTGTTGATTGACAACTGAAATTGTGTTGCTAAAAATATCTTGGATGAATGATGGGAAGGGTTTTTTAGTGAGCAGAGAAAATTAATGTCTTTTTTATTTCATAATTTTGAGAAATTCTGTTGTTTGGTGTCATAAAAACAAGACAGTGTATATTTTAAACAAATAAGAAAGTTGTGAAATAGGTTTTATTTTGACACTTATAAAAGTTAACACTATTGTGTGCAACAGTAGAATTGTTATTTTCAGAGAAACACCAGAAGTGGCATTACTTTGCAAACAGTCCCCGTATATGTCTTTTATTGTTCTGTGTTCTTTTCATAGCAACACCGAAATGTCATTACTTTGTAAACAGCCCTCGTATATGTCTTTCATTGTTCTTTTTCAGAGAAACACTGGATATGGCATCACTTTTTTTAAACAGCCCTCGTATGTACAATGACAACTTAAAATATGGGATGGTTATTATAAGTTAGAACCCACGAAAATGCGAATAATCGAGCAAAAGAGTGCTAGAGACATTAAATTTAGAAGTAATTTTTATTCTCTGACGTTATTAAATTTGTTACAAAATATAAACCGTGATCATATAATGGAAGATGATCAAGCGTGTTCAAAAACACTGCATGCAGCTTATTGGGGACGATGTCGGAAATGATGCAGGGTAGGTTGCATTTCAATTCTTCCAGAGTGTCTGGCTTATTGTTATAGACAATAAGCCAGACACTCTGGAAGGTGTCCCTGGACTATGTCAATTTACTCCTGATAGGTATGGTTTCTGAATGAAGAACGTCACCTGCAAATGTAATGTCTCTAGCACTCTTTTACTCGAAGTTATTCCATTTTCATTGGTTGTCATAAGGAACTCGTTAGCAAAGACAGAAGCGGTTAAAAAAAGTCCTAGGTAATCTTATCTAGATGTATATTGTTTGAATTTTCTTTCGTTGGCCCTTTTATTTGTTTAGGTATGCGATTGAAAGGAAAGAAGAAAAAAAAAAAAAAAAAACACTTGAGCCGGACGTGATTCGAACACGCAACCTTCTGATCTGGAGTCAGACGCGCTACCGTTGCGCCACCAGCCCTGCCTTAATCCGTTTCTTAAGTAAGTCTAATATAAGGAAGAAAAAAGGAGATTACAAATTTTCTCCCCCCTGACAGATTTCCTCCACGTGATCGTTAACAACCATGCCAAATTAGAACCATCAAACCCCTCCCCATTATGTTTAAAATAGTTCATGAACCTTCCAGAAACTTAGGAGCCATCCATTGTAAACACAATTGCGAATTTTGACAATGCATTGTCAAAACTATATGGAAATCCTGGAATTTGGCAAAATGAACCAAACTTACCACAAACTGGTTTAAAAGGAATCCACACTACAGGTAAGGAGATTAATGAAATACAGTAGATGGAGGTTAGGCGTTGAGTTTAGCTATTTCCAACCTTCGAGTAGAGAACAGAAGTTAATAGAAAAAGTTCGGAGGACATGCAGAAGAGTGGTACATGGATCCCATCGAATACTGTCAACCAGGAGTTGGGGAAAATCATCCAAACTGACAAGGATGATAATCGTTTCTTAATAAGTATCAATAAATGATTCTTTGGAACATGCAGATGTCCAATTTCCCTTGAAACCAACATTCCGTTATTTGTGAGCGACTCTTTCAACTTTTGTTGGACCTCCAAAATGTCATCAGTTCTCTTCCCTTTCAGTTTTATATTTTAAACCTGTTTTAACGGGCTAATGCTCCTTGAATTACTTCCTCCACGTTTCCTGAGGAAAGAAGGAAGGAGTTTAAGGCTCATGACTCTACTGATATCGAAAATACAACAGACAAGCCCTTGGCATTCCAGCGAACGTTCTCTTGAAGGATTCCAATATGGCTGAAATCATGTAGGATCCTATGAAATTCTCTGTGCAAAATGTAACTTCGGTTTATCTAGAGATATGGTACTTTGGACGTCCACAGTTACGCACTATGGACACTTAATTATTGACAATTATTGAAAATGATAATCTCGTGGACGTTCACACCTCATCACGCAACGAAAGATGCAAATTATAAGAAAATGGTTTTCTTGATTTCAATTATTACTAAATGTGAGTGATGTAAGGTACGGCTAAACTGAAACGCGAATCTTTGCTTACCAACGCCTTACAGTATGATCCACAAAGCATGCAGTGGCAACTTCCTCTTCTCCCGTTTAAAGAAAGCAAGAAGGTCTCGTCGAGAAGATCAATTCCAGGCTTGTCGTTGTGTTGTTCAACTTTAATTTGTCTCGCCAAATCAGACTATTAATCAGACACTCTACACGGAGATTTTAGGAAGACTTCGCCAAAAAATTCGAAAGATGCGGCCCAATTTATTGTCTGATAAGTGGTTTTCCATCACGACAATGCGCCATGTCATTCCTCTGTGCTAATGAGATTTTTTAACGAAGATCAACATTTGAGCACCCGCCTTATTCTTCAGATATGGCGCCGAGAGACTTTTTTTCTGTTCCCGAAAATTAAAATCTACCTCAAAGGAAACTTGACTTCTTGGCAGACATTCAGAAGAACACAAAGCAGAAATCAAAGACGGTTATCTTTCGAGAACTTCATTGTTACTTTGGATCCTGGAAAAGGCAAATGAACCGCTGCTTCTTCTCTTCTGTTTCCTTTATCGGGATACTTATTCTTACATTTCGCTTGAGCCTTATCTTCCTTCATGAGATCCACTTCTTTCATTATCAAAAGAGTGATTAAAAAAAAATTTAAAATTAAAAAAAAAAGAAACCAAATGGCCTGGAACAAAGAAGTTTATATCAAACGACCACCACGTCTTCTGTTCCGGAGGAGAAGAGAACACCAAGCAGACGTACGGCGTCGCTTTCGTTGTCCACAAACAACTGGCCAACAAAGTCACCAGTTTCACCCCAATATCGGAACGAATCGCACTACTACAGCTAGCAGGCAACAAGATCAACCTGAATGTGCTCCAGGTCTACGCACCAACAGCGGACAAAGACGATCAAGAAATTGAATTGTTCTACGACAAGCTAAGCAACACTTTAAAGTCGCTGAAGAAGCACGACATGACGGTCATCCTCGGTGACTTTAATGCCAAAATCGGTCAAGGAAAGCTACAAAACATAGTCGGAGAACATGGCTTGGGGACACGGAATGAACGAGGCGACAGACTCGTCCAGTTCTGCCAGGAAGAAAAATTTAGCATTGCCAACACTTGGTTCAAACTACCACCTCGACGACTATACACCTGGACCTCACCACAAGACTCTGACAACAATATCGTCAGGAACCAAATTGACTACATCTTAATCAACATCAGATATAAGTCAAGTGTCCTCAAGGCAAAAACTTACCCCGGAGCTGACATATCATCAGACCATAACCCAGTAACAGCAACACTACGTCTCAAATTACGAGCACTCAAACGCACAAGCACAACAAAAAGAATCGACCTGGAGAAACTGAAGAAACCGCCAACAGGCGACAAGTACAGCTTCATCTCAACACTACAATCCGATCGATCGAAGCAGTAACAACAGACGTGCAAGCATTCGGGCGTTCACTCAAACAGTGCATCAATGAAACAGCAGAAACCCTGCTAGGACATCAGGCGTCGAAAAAGAAACAACGGTGGATGACCCAGCACATACTAGACCTGATGGATGAACGGAGAATATTCAAAAGCAACAACAACCGGGAAAAATACAAAGAAATACAACAAAAGATCAAACAGGAAATCCGGAAGGCGAAGGAAAAATAGATGGAAGATCAGTGTGCAGAAATCGAAGACCTAATCAAGAAAAATGACAACTATAACCTGCACAAGAAGCTTAAAGAAGCTGGAAACATCTACAAACCGGCTCCTATCCCAAGCTTATATACGGACAACAATCAACCTATACTAAGCAAACAAGGCAAACTCGACACCTGGAAGAGCTATATATACAATCTGTTCGGCACCAACAGAAAACCGGCAGAAACGCAACAACAAACACAGGAAGACAATCTCCACATATTAACATCTGAAGTGGAACATGCCATCCGAATAACAAAGCCAGGCAAGGCCTGTGGACCTGATCAGATTCATGTGGAACTGCTGAAACAACTAGACTACAGCAATATCCAACAACTAACGAAATGGTTCAATCAAATCTACAACAACAACGACATTCCATCCGAATGGCTCCAATCCATCTTTGTGGCCCTACCAAAAAAGGCTACCAACCGGAAATGCGAAGACTTCAGGCTGATCAGTCTAATGAGCCAGGTGCTAAAAGTCTTCCTCAAGGTGATTCAGCAAAGGATAAGATGTAAGTGCGAAAGTGCACTAGGAAACACACAGTTCGGATTCTGCAGGGGACTAGGCACCAGAGAAGCAATTTTCTGTTTACAAATATTGCTACAAAGGTGCTATCAACATCAAAAAGACGTGTATATATGTTTTATTGACTACGAGAAAGCCTTCGATTCAGTAGACCACGACCGCCTAATTGACCGACTGAGAAAACTTGGGCTTGAAAACAACGATATCAACTTTATTACAACTCTCTACTGGAATCAAACAGCCCGGCTTCGCTATGACAACGATCTGACAGACCCAATTCCAATAAAAAAAGGCGTCCAGCAAGGCTGTCCATTATCTCCCATTCTTTTTAACATCTATTCCGAAATGATCTTCGACCAAACACTGGCTGACAAGAACATCGGCATAAAAGTTAACGGACATTACATCAATAACTTAAGATATGCCGATGACACAGCACTGATAGCGGATTCAGAACAAGATTTACAGACCATCTTGAACGAAGTGGACATAGAAAGCCAAGCATGGAGGCTACGAATCAACAAAAAGAAAACAAAGGTGATGAAGGTCAGCAGGACTGCAAGCAAAATCACGATCAAACTAAACAATGAAAAATTAGAGCAAATACACCGCTTCAAGTATCTCGGAGTACTCATTGATGACCAGCTGAACCATGAGGCCGAAATCAAAAGCAGAATTGAACAAGCCAGGCAGGCATTCACCAAATGGAGAACCCTCCTCATCGACAGAAGCTTGAACATCGTGCTCAAATTACGCACATTGAAATGCTACATCTGGCCAATACTGCTCTACGGTGTAGAAACCTGGACTCTAACATCAGCCACTACAAAAAAGCTCCAGGCCTTCGAAATGTGGCTCTACCGAAGAATGCTGATAATTCCGTGGACAGCCAAGATAACCAACGCACAAGTCCTGCAGGACATGCACACGGAACGGGACCTGCTCAAAACCATCATCAGCAGGAAATGCAAATACCTAGGTCACATCGCAAGGAACCAACAAAAATATCACCTACTACCACTCATCCTGGAGGGAAAGATCGAAGGCAAGAAACGCCCAGGCAGACCGAAAATGGCATGGCTAGATAACATCAACACCTGGCTTCACATGACAACAGCACAAATTCTACACGCAGCGCTAGACAGAGAACAATATCAAAACGAAGTCGCAAACGCCATTCGGCAGCATTAAAGAAAAAGATTAAAAAAAAAAAAAGGATGCAGAAAAAAACTTCTTTGAGCCGGACGTGATTCGAACACGCAACCTTCTGATCTGGAGTCAGACGCGCTACCATTGCGCCACCGGCCCAACCTGCAAATATTCCTTAAGTAAAACTGATAAAGAATTTTATCCAAACCCACAGGACCGCAGGACTTATTGCAACCCTATTAAAAACTTGGAATAAACCCACTACCTGTTTTATATCACAATTTTTGTTCCCCCTTGTCCCATTCGTCAATAACCCCAGGGGCTGCTCACATCTGGTGAGAATGGGCTTGGCACACCCAGGTTCCTGAGCTGGATATCATCTTTCTTGGTGATTCCCTTTTCTCTCTCTCTCAGGGTAACTCCGAAAATTAACATGAAATTATGTATATACCGTATTTGTCAGCTTATAAGACTTTGCGGCGTGGATAAATAAGTTTAATTTATTCGTCACAGGTATTTATAAATTCGTATAACGAATTTTAAAGTAGCCTCACACATTTATAGACTAATTACTCCTTAAAAATCCTTTATTTAACAGAAAATAATTTAACAAAATCGATTGGATCAGATATCGACATCCTGAAATAACTTCTAATAAAAGAAAGCGTATTACACCGCAATGCAGCTTTATTATTTTATTTATTTATTTTTTCCCTCCTCAAACAACTGTGGAAAGCTCTCCTTTGTCGATGTCACGCGCCCAATGCAGTCTCGTGACGTGCCACACAAGAGCGACATCCAGATGCTCGTGACAAGACGTTGGCAAAGCAGCCGGCAACGGACCGCATTTCGTCATTCAGTTCAATAAGCGATGACCTTGAAAAGCTAAACACGGAGGCGATTCCGCAAACATCGAGTCACGTTTGTGTGACACGAGCAACAGTTCCTTATCGGAGACACCCACCTTGCTGTCCTCTCCCCACGTCTTGTATTCTTTAAGCCCACTTCGTGAATGATTTAGAAGAATATCCACGAAGTCAATGGCACTGTAAAATCTACTTAACCACTCGGCAATGCGTTGTTGGACTTGACGATCTTTTCTGTCACTGACTTCGAGCATTTTTAAGATTAAATGGTCATATTTTATGATATGAGGGATTCAACTGAATTCGGGTTGTATATAAACCGATAAAACAGCTTTTGTTGTGGAAGGGGACAATTCAAACTCACTTGCCAAAAGATTAGAAACCTTTTGAAATTGTAGTCAACAGTTTATTAAATGTTCTGTATGTATATAAGTTCTCACATACTATGATCAAAAGTTCCATGGTATCAGATGAATACTGTACGCTTTCGTGGGCTTCTCAGTCCATCTGGTCATGGGAAAGACTGGTGATCTTTTCGATTTTCAGAATGGTGTTTAGTTGGAACCACGACTGAGAAAACAAAGGAAATGTCGAGAACAACCATCTCAAAAGTAAACAGTGAGTGGAAGATAAAAGGAGAAGAGAGCTCTAAAAGGAAGAAATGCGCAGAAAGATGGTGCTCTAAGAACGACACCACAGGAACTTAAAGAGAATTGGATGTCAGAGTAGGTTCAATGTGCAGCAAATTACTGAAAAATTCAATTCAGGTTAGAAAGACCCATTTCGAACAGATGATGGAATCGCCGTCCTCCCCACACCGGGTGTGAAAAGACCTGAGTTCAATTCCGTCGACGCCGAGAAGAATTTTTATGGGCCTTTTCCAAACTGGGCTGAGTTAGTGGGTCTCAGGGGAGAGTAGCGTGTTTTATCTCCCGGAAAGTCGAGTTTTTCATCCAGCAACCAGAAAATCGGCCATAGAACTCACTGAGCAATATGGCCTTAGTCTCTGATGCTCCTAAAAACCCTACTACAACAACAAAAATAATCCATTTCGAACTGAATTGTGTGGTTGGAGTTGAATCACTGGGATTTTGCAGTCGTTTGCATACATGGAAGCAACTTCTTTCTGTAAAAAAGTGAAATATTCGACTGGAGCAGTGTTGCCAAGGCTGAATGGAACAGTGGAAAAAGACCACGTGATCTGACCAGTCTCGTTCGACGCTTTTTTTGGACGAACGTGTCCAACATTCAAGCAGCGGTAGTGGTATCATGGTCTGTTGGTACGGACTGGGTACGCTCATACCGTTAGAAGGTCGTGTTACCTCCAATAAATTCCGTCGTATCGGGCCAACTTCACCCTGCAATTCTTC
The DNA here is from genome assembly GCF_048544385.1 of Mastigoproctus giganteus. Taxonomy (NCBI): domain Eukaryota; kingdom Metazoa; phylum Arthropoda; class Arachnida; order Uropygi; family Thelyphonidae; genus Mastigoproctus; species Mastigoproctus giganteus. The sequence goes on along the minus strand of NC_143582.1, from coordinate 201,818,521 downwards.
ATTGAATCCATCGCACACGGATTGCAATGGTTTCCTTCAAGACAACAACGCAAGTATCCACAGCGTAAAAATTGTATCAGAATGGTTCCAGGAACATGCCCAAGATTTCCACCATCCACCTTGGCAGCCTAATTCTTCAGATCTGAGTCTAGTTGAGGATGTCTGGAATACTTTGGAAAGAGCTATTCGCCTTCGCAGTCCTCTACCGACACAATACAGCAGCTGGCAAATATCCTGATTGAAGAATGGTGAAATCTGGAGCTAGGTGCCATTAGACACCTAATGGAATCCATGCCACGATGTGCACGGGCTGCAATGCGATCAATCGGTGGCCCTACTAGATATTGAATAACGGTTTCTAATTTTTGGCTGGTCAGTATATTAAATCTGAGTACATATCACCTTATTTCAAAAATCCAAATGCTTTCAGCTGATGAGTTCTTTGGACACTCACAGACCTTAATTAAAGTTGAAATTAAAGGTATCTTACTTAAAATAGTAATTCTATTCAATATTAATCGCGTTATCGCTTTTCCTTTTGGTGCGCATCACGTGCTTTCACAGTAACCCTAATGAACTATAAATATCTTTTTCTCAGTAAATGTTTCTTTTCGAATTCATGTAAGATTCATGGGCTGAGAACACGAGTAACTGAACCAGTCACAGGTAGCTTCGAAACAGCTTAGAACTTCGAGATGACCGTGTCACCTCTGTCCGGCTTAAAGACATACTGATCAAGATTCTTGTCACATAACTTTCTTCTGCTTGGACAACCCTAAACGAGAGGTCGTTTGTGACAGAATTAAGAAACCTAAAACTGCCGAATATCAGAAAGGTTTGAGAACTCGGTGACCTACATTTTATTCTTACAACGCGCTGGCGTTAATAACAGACAAAAGAGAAGTGTCCGAAACTGGTGCCTGCCTGCCTTCTTATCACCATTTCCACTAGTGATGGGTGTAATTGAATGATTGGTAATCGAAAGATTTCAGTAATTGAATGATTCGTAATAGAGAGAGATTTCAATAATCTAAATAACTGAATGAGTAGGGCAAGGAAGCCACAGGCTTTTTCACCACTGGCCTAAAAAAAACGAGTAGATAGGAAAATACAATTTATTTGCTTCCCTCTTCACCTAGGTCCAGTTCACTTTTGAATTTATTCAAACTGTGAGCCTCAACTACCTGTAAGGGTAGTTGAGGCTCACAGTTCCATTGTTCCAGCAATCAACGTCTCCTGGCTAAAAGAAACCTTTCTACAATCAAGTTTAAATCTCTTCCACTGTAAATTGAGTTTATGGACCCTAATTCTGGAATTCTTTATAACAGTGAAAATTTCGCCTTCATTCATTTTACTGACCCCTCTCAGAGCGTTATAAACCTCAATCAGTTCACCTCTGAGGTGTGTAGTTGCCAAGCTCTGTAGACCACATAATCGGAGTCTTTCCTCATATGGTGGCCCTGTTGCCGATTTCACCATTCGAGTTGCCCATCTTTGGACCCTTTCAAGAAGCTCCATGTCTTTTGTTCAGATGAGGTCTCCATGCTTGAACACAGTACAGCATTCCAAATGTGGTCTTACAACTTAAGTGGTGGGGTTGAATTAAAAACAGTGGAGGAGGAAAGGGATATATAATTTATTTGTGAATTGCTGTTCCCCAAATGTAAGACTTTGCCTTTTGCTGCATCAAAACTTAACTGTCATTTTTCTGGCCATTCTTGGAGCCTGTTCAGGTCATCCTGAAGGCACGCTGCTTAACACTGATCATTAATGACTCTACCAGTCTTTACGTCGCCTGCAAATTTCGACACCACGCCTTCTGTCGCTTCGTCGATGTCATTTATGAAAATGAGAAACAAAAGTGTTCCAAGAACCAACCCTTGAGGGACCCCACTCTTGACGTAACACCAATCTGAAGAATATCCATTATTCATAACCCTCTGCCTTCTGTCCTACAGAAACCCAGATCTTCCTCTAGAACTGAGCTGCTCACGCGGTTAGCAACCAATTTAGTGCCTAAAATTCCAACTGTTGTAGCAGGTGATTTTAACTTGCCACTGCCCAGGCATGGGGATGCTCTTGTGGGCCTTGAGGCCACTCTTCGGGCCTTTAATCTTACACGGTTAGCGACGCAACCAAGTAGAGTGAATTAAGCTAATCTTCCACAACTTGCAAGACATCAAACTCCTATCTAGCAACTTTCGATTCCAATCTGATCACTCACCAATTGCATGTAAACTATTCTTACAGAGGAATTCCCTTGGGTTCCCTGGCGAGTACTCCACTGACTTGCCTAGGATAGCCTTCTCTATTAAATATCTGAAGCCAGAGATCATTCTCCAATGCTTTATTGGGTTTCACGGGGGCGTCTCTATTTTGAGCCGTTGGAGGATGCCATTATGCTCTTGTCAGAACAACTGAAGTTAATTGCACTATGTGGTGCAGCCAGAATCGCCAGGACTGGTAACAGGTCGAATCGGGGTTTTAATAAGGAAACTAAGATGGCTTTCATCAGGAAGCAGAAGGCCTACCGGAAATGGCAGAAAACCCAACTTCCCTCGGACCTTTCCATCTTTAAGAAAGAAAGAGCATGCTACTTGAAAAAAAAAAAAAAGAAAAATTCTGGATAGGTTGAAGAGGGGTAGGGGTAGAAGGATCCTTTCGCATCATCATCATCTAGCCATTGACAAAAGCTTGTACAGGAATGTGCACAGTTCGACTTTCTGCAGGCAGATTTTCCTGATCCTGATTCCTCTCTCTCACAGTAGGATTGGTTACCTAGGGCACCCGTGACTGACATCGAAATAACTAGAGAAACCCTAATTGATGTCATTAATAAACGATCCAACAAAACTACTGTGGGTCCGGATGATTTCCCACTCTTTATTATCAAAATTTGCAGCACATATATAGTTGACCTTCTCCTTCACCTTTTCAGACAAATCCTGCAATCTGGAATAGTTTCTTCAATTTGGACAACTTATCATGTTAAACCTATTCCAAAGAGCAAGAAATCCAAATCTCCTAAAGACCTGCGACCAATCTCCATCAGTTGTTCTTTACTAAAATTTTAGAAAAAGTTATTCAGCCAGCAATTGCCCAGCATTGCTTTGGACAGACCCGAGTACCTGAGTACCGTTCTGCACAGGAGATCGACAACTACCAATCTCCTTGATACCCTCTTCAGAATTCAGCGGACCCTTAACAGCAAATTACAGATTTATGTCATTTTACTGGACATTAAATCGGCTTATGACAAAATACACCTCCCAGCTCTTTTTACCATCCTGAAACACTACTTCGGCCAGGAGATACCTTAGTTCAAATTTTGAAGTTAATTTTACTTCCTACATACCTGTCTGTGACCCTCAACGACTTCCAGGTAACTATTGATGTCTCAAGAGGCATCCCGGCATCCCGCAAGGAAGCGTGCTGTCAGCTATCCTGTTTGCATCAGTTTTGGAACCTTTCCTAGCTCAGAATCCGAACTTTGTCTCTTACGCCGACAATCTGAAGTTCTACGTGAGCTCAGATGATAATCATCAGATTCATGATATCAACCAACAAGCTTCTAAGCAGATATTGAGCTTAGAAAATTATTTTGGCACAGTTGGGCTGCATCTGAGCCCTTCAAAATCAGCCCACCTGCCGATAACCAAGAAGAGAGTCAAAAATGATATCCAAATCTTTGTTAGTGGGGAACCGGTGCAAAAAGTGACCTCTCATACTGACCTTGGCCTCACCTGGGATGTTGGGCTCACCTTTCAGCCTCACTTTGCCAGGATGAGGCAAAAGGCGTACACTGCTCTTTGGCCAGTGCGTCAAGAGCTCGTTGGTGTGCATCAGCCAGCGCTGCTTGTTCGGCACATCCTGAGGTGTATTACTCCGATCCCTCTCTATGCATCAGAAATTTGGTCATCTGCCCCTGCCTCATACCGTCAGAAGTATCTCAGTTTAGAGTACTGGTTGCTTAGATGGATGAACAGGGTGGTAGGCCACCCTCTAACTATCTCCAGATCGATCCTACAAGCAAATCTGGGTACCACTCCCATGAGACATATCATCTTTTCTTTGGGGACAACGACGCATCCAAGGGCAGATCGGTCAGTAGTTTGTGTGCTCCTCAGTTTAATACTAATTACAGTGGTTTTAATGTTTAACCTCTGGATGAAGTACACATCACCTATGTGCTTATCGAGCGACTGATCCACTGACGAAGTTTTCATCCTACCACCTGAATCAGGTATATTTACTGTTTTTCCATATTCGTATCACTGCAAACGAATACGAAATGCTATAGCACGTTGTATGTTCGCAACCCCTAGCCCGAAGCGAACTCACAGCAAGACATCCACGTAGACTACGCAAACACCCGTCTATTGAATATCCCCACTGCTTTCCTTCCAAATATGAGCAGAAACGGAAAACCCCTCAACGCGACACAGAAATGTGCCCTCTGCTATCATCTGACTGGTGACGTCATCCTCTTTACCAGCTGAGATAACCCCATCTGTCCCTGATGTTCGGGCCTGTCCCCATCCAGCTGGAAGAAACTTTCCATGGCAGCCAGGTTGAAATTCAAGGGATCGTGCTGCAAGAAGCTAGGCTCATTAGGATGCAAGCATCGATGCATCTTCAGCAACCCCTCAGATAGCTTATATTATGCCAATATCTGAAAATAGCCAAAGCGCACCTGCGCGGAGGTCCGAAGGGTGCCAAACCGAACCAGAAATTACCATTCAATACTTAAAGTCATCCCTAAAGCAAATCATTGACAGCAAAATCAACGAAATAGTGGAAGATCTCACAGGGAAAATAACTAGTTGCCTAACAAGTCACGAAATCAATGCCAGCCTGCAATCCAACTCTCACACACTGGAAAGCATGACGTGCAAATTTGCTGGTACAACAGCATCACCCCAACATGGCTGCACAGCCCTAAGAAACACCCATGATTCTCAATCTTCAGAGTCCCCCCTGGATAAGTCATACGCGGAAATTCTGGCCACCGAGGTGAGCAATAGTGGCAAAACCAACAAAGGTTAAGCTCTAATATGCACCGCGATAAAATCGCGCAGTTCTGAACTTCAATCCCTGACAGTGACCTAAACCCATCGCTGACTTCCCAACGCAGTCAAGAAAATATACCGACAACCTCATCAAGCCACGTCGACGCCCAAGCGAGCTCAATCGACACAATTCAAAATCAGACGAATGACAAGCACGATAACAGCACCGCCCAATCTGCAGCAGCTTCACTAAACGGCGATAGCAGACAAGAAACCCGCACTCAAAGAAACTCTGTAAAGTACGGCACAGCAATAAACTCCAAGCTACGAGCTTTCAGGACTCAAGACACTACCAGAAACAGTACAACCAGCCTTTTCGTATCTCGGCTGGATCCATGCACAACCCCTGAACTAGTCAAACAGGTTATACCAGACAAGAAACCAAGTAGACCAAGTAGACCTGATAGGAAGCGTCGCCATTTGGCCTGTTGGAACGAGGATCAGGCCGTTTGTTCACTATCAATCAACCTCGAAACCTAAAGCGGCTACTCAGACCCGACAAAAGTATTCCCACCGCAGTCACAGCTCACTTGGCGATTATAATTGCTTGCAGAAAGGATGCCAACACTAGAATCTTCCCACACTAACATACTGGAACAAACTCCGCCCAAGGTTGCTAATACCGTCCTCCAACGCGAGACACCCCAAGGTCGCTCATCCCTGTCCTGATCTCTCATTGTCGAGAGCCTCTACTTGTTCGCAGCCGGGAAGCAAGGCTTCCTCCCGTGAGGATAAGCATTACAACCTCTCCTACCATCCGCATAATGTTCCAGAATATCAGGCCTTAAGAAATAAACTTAATACACTGGAAGAGATTCTACTCTCAAACTCACTAGACATCTTGTGCCTCGCTGAAACATGTTTAGAGACGAACCAGAAAGATATAAGCTGCTCCAATCCTGCAGGCTTTCATGTACTGGCTGCCTCTCGCGATAACCGCAGAGGGGATGGAGTTGCTATAATCTTCAATACGATAAAGTTCTCCATCGTACACTCTGTCTCAAGTATCTCTCAAGATGTGGAAACCTTAATGATAACTCTGGAACATCTAAGGTACCACTATAGACGTCGCATCCCTGTACCTTCCTCCAACGCCAACTATGATGGCCATCGACGAAGCCACTAACTGGTTAATAAATAATCTGCACCCAGCAGCCACTCATATCTTATGTGGAGACTTCAATCTTCCGCCATCTACCCGACACCACAAAAGTCGGCTCACAGAATCTCTCCAATCAATCCAAATATTCCAAGTTAACTACCAGCCAACGAGAGACCAAAACCTGGAAGAGAAATTGTTGAAGTTAAACGTAAGAAAATCACCTGGGGTGGATGGGATCTATCCAGTTATATTAAAGGAGGCGGCAAAGCAACTAAGCAAACCCTTAGCCATAATTATGAGAGCATCCTTGGACTCAGGGGAGGTTCCCACGGACTGGAGATATGCAAATGTATCCCCAATTCACAAAGGGGGATCGAAGGGTGACACGAGTAATTACAGACCAGTTAGTTTAACTTCTGTTCCGGGTAAAATAATGGAGTCACTGGTTAAAGATGCATTGCAGGATCATCTAGACAAGACTGCAGCAATAATTCAGACACAGCATGGGTTTGTTAAGGGGAAAGTCTTGTCTGATGCAAAAAATAATTTGATATCATATATTTGGATTTCAGGAAAGCTTTTGACACTGTTGTGCCTGGAAGACTGCTGTACAAATTTGGGCGGTATAGCATTAAGGGCAAGTTGCTGCAATGGATAAAGGGATGGTTGAGTGGGAGAAGACAGAGGGTGGTAATCAATGGGTGCTTCTCTTCTTGGACTAATGTTATTAGTGGGGACCCACAGGGTTCGGTGTTAGGTCCACTATTGTTTTGTATATTTATCAATGATATTGATGAAGGAATATCAGGCTTAATGTCGAAGTTTGCAGATGATACAAAGGTTGGCAGGGTTGTTAATGTCAGTAATGGCAATGTGCTACTGCAACAGGATCTAGATAATTTGGGCAGATGGGCTAAGAAGTGGCAACTGAAGTTTAAGCTTGACAAATGCAAAGTACTGCATATGGGTAGAAGTAACCCCAGCTGCCAGGGCAGGTCATGGGGTTTTGTCAATGATATATAGGAATTTTGCTAGCAGGGAAAAGGAGGTGATTATCCCTCTGTATAAGGCAATGGTCAGGCCACGCCTTGAGTACAGTGTACAGGTCTGGAGGCCTCATTTTAGGAAGGATGTAGATTTGCTTGGTCGTGTACAGAGATGGGCAACAAGATTGGTGAGGGGAATGAAGAGATCCTCTTAAGTTCTGCAAATTGCAGTGGCTGGAAACTAGACACCTGCGCGGTGATCTGATTGAGGTGTATAAGGCCTTGAATGGGTTGAGCACGCTGAATTCTGATGGGATCCTTCCACTTGTTCAGATTACGAATCTAAAGGGGCATAAATTCAAATTAAGAAAAAACAGATGTAGAATAGATGTGCGGAAATTTTCCTTTAGCTAGCGGGTGGTTAATTGCTGGAACAAACTTCCATCTGTCGTTGTGGAAGTTGATAGCTTGAATAAATTTAAGGAGGAACTGGACACGCATTTGGAGGGAATGGTGTGATTTTTTTTTTTTTTTTGGCTGATGCTGCATAAGCTCATACACTTGCTTTCTTGCATCAAATGCCACTACTACTACTACTACCTGCTGGACATAGTCTATTCTTTGGCGATATGCCAACTCGAAGAAACCACAGCCGACATGTTTCAATCAGACCACCAACCAATCATATTTACAGCTCTTCTACCCAAAACATATTTCAATACCCCCCCCCAAACCAAATCTGTGCAAAAGGTCATCGCTCCAAAATTTATGAATCCAACACTCTGCATTGAAGCTGCATCCACAGTCCCATTGAACATCTTAGATGGATGTGAACTGAGCCTTGCAATCGATCTAATGACCAAATGGATCAATACCATAGCTACCAAGACAGTCACCATTACTTCGCGCTCCAGAGCGTCGTGGACTCCCCAGCTCAACCAAAGTTTCCACTACAAACAGTCACTACATGCCAAATGGAAAGCTTCCTGCGATGTCCAAGACCGCATTGCATTCTCCAAAGCCAGGGCCGAATTCAACAGAAACAAATCAGCTGCAATTAAGAAGCCTAAAAAGAACCTTAAAAAGGGGAAAACCATTCTACAGAACAAAGGCTAGTTCTTCCAGCAACATCGACCCAGTTGACTGGCTCGACTACGTTGCCAGATTTTTTAAGCAGCCTCCAGCTCTCCCAAACCTGCCACTCTTCAGCCACACTCATCCCACTGATAGTCTCGCTACGATTAGAATTTCCAAGCAACAACTGATGCAGGCCATTAACACTTTCCCCTCTCACAGCAACCACCGGTGACGATGGCATCCCCCAGTTCATAATCAAATGCTTAAGCGTCTTCATCATCGATTCACTCCTCAACCTATACAACAGATGCCTCGAAGTTCATTTCTTTCCACCCCAGTGGAACAGGTACTCTGTCCGGCCCCTTCCTAAGCACCAACAATCGACGTTCCCAAGCCAACGTAGGCCCGTCGCTTGCGCCTCTGTATTGCCAAAAATTATGGAGAAAGCACTATTACCGTCCATCACCCATCAAATTCTCTGTGACAGTCCTCAGCAAATACACTATGGGATATCAGGAAGATCAACTATAACTAACCTTTCAACAACCACACTGCACATCTTAGAAGCCTCAGAACAAAGACAGGAATTGTCAGTTATATATCTTGACATCCATTCTGCATTTGATGTCATCTATATACCCAATCTCCTACATCTCTTAGAAAACTTCTTCAATTTTCGCGGCGATGTTCTCTGGTTTCTTGAATCTCTCCTATCGCAGAGGACCCTTGTTCTAAAGATCGGAACAAAGACCTTCACGCGTCACATAACTGCCGGTGTGCCTCAAGGGGGGGGGTAGTGTCTGGCGTTCTCTTCTCAGCAATCATGGTGCCGTTTGTGACCAACAAGTGCAATTGGATCACATATGCTGACGATGTCAAGCTCCTTACTAGAATATCGCCATCCAACTCGGCAGCCGAAATCACTCAGCAAATCACTATCAAACTGCAGGACATGGCTGACTACCTCAATACTTTCAACCTCCAAATCAACCCCCTAAAATCGGCGCAAATAATTTATTCACTAAAGGGCAGCCCAACAACGTTGGAGCCTCTGCTTAACGGCTCCTCAGTTCCAAGTGTTCAAACGTACAAAGATCTGGGGGTCGTTTTCGACTCCAAACTATCTTTTAACGATCTCGTAAACCTCATACAGTCGAGACTGAATTCACTACGGTGGGTCTCCAAACAACAGCTGCTCCACACCACCGACCCACAACTGGTAAAAAGATACATCGTATCAATCCTTTACCCGACTGCTTCAGAGAAATGGGCCTCGGCTGCCGAATCCAATATTAAAAGAATATTCTCTGCCAAATTCTGGCTTCTTAAATGGGCCAACAGCAAACTCCACCTTCCCCCAGCTCTCAGATCAACGCAGTTAGCAGAAGCCCTTCAACTACGCAGGCTCCGATCCCACATCGTGGGATCGGAGTAATGTGACGGGACTAATTGTATGTATATCATGCTTCAATTAAAGATTCTATTCTATATAATAATAATAATCTTAGAATCTTACCTGTAATCCCAACCTGTTCAAGCTTATACAGTAACCTCTCAGGAGGGACTGAGTCAAATGCCTTGCTAAAATCCAAATAGATTATGTGCCATACATCCAGCTCATCACTGTAATCAGACTAACTGGTTGGTAGTTACCGACTTTGCTCTTAGGGCCGCCTTTATGTACTGATAATAAGTTGGCGCTTCTCCAATCCAAAGGAATCGTTTCCGAGTCGAAAGAAGCCCTGGGTTCTCTAATTCTGTCCCACACAGTGCAGAAGGGTCCGATCTGATTTGCCTTTTCCTTCTTTGACCGTGACCCGTACCTATAGTACATATCACGTTGATAGAAATTTCTTCCCTAGGTCTTGAAGATTTCCTCAAGTCTCGAATTAAATACAAGGCTTCCAGTAAATAATCCCACCTATCCTGTCTGGGCAGAATTGCAGTCACATACACATTCTGACCTGCCTCGTGGCATTTTTTCAGCATGGTCCTATATTTATCCGACAAATGGTTCCGGTCGTGTTTTTATAACACCATTAATGGTCCCTTAAAATCTCACAATCTGTTGGTAACATCATCAGTTGTTGCTCCAGGCAAATACACCCTAATTCTAGTCCACTTAATTTCAATAAATATAACCCGTTTCCCTGACAAGGGAGTCTCCCACTAAAACTAGATCACCTTCAACCAGAGGAATGTATTTGACTATTCTTTTCTGGACCCCAATCTGGTGTGCATCACTTGATAGGTCATGGGATACTTTAGTCCCTGACGCGCTCCCAGTTACATTTGTTTCTAGAGGAAGCACTCGTTCTTCAGTGACTCAAATTCTTCTCGTAATGCAACAAGTTCTAATTCGAGATCTGTACACTCCTTCCATCTGGTGCAAAGAAAAGAATCGTCAGTTGAGCTAGGTTTTTTTCACTACACCAACCTTAGAATAAATGTCACAAGGTATACAAATGAGGAACTCATGACTCACACCGGAAATGCCTGCTGGCATTTCTGTCTGGGTCCCGCCATCCTTGGACTTTGTATTGTAAGTGGATCTTGGAGCAACCATTATTAAGGTAAAATTTTAACTTTTGAAAGATGACAAATTTTGAATTTACAATATATTACAGAAATTAAATTACCAAAATATTACAGAAATGAAAGTGTGGATAAAACTTTAACCACTAGTGAAGTTAAATTTAAGCTACCGAACGGAAGTTACGAAGTTCCCACCCAAAATATCGATAACAAAAGCTATCTGAATATTAAGCTGCAGTAGCTTTTTAAATACTTAACTAAATACAAAAATAAACTAATCTACGTCACTATATGAATTCAAACTATATATTAACTACAGTTTAATATATTAAATAAAAAAAAAACTCAAAATTATTCCAAAAACTAACCCGCTATGAAGTTCGGAAATGCACATCCGCCGTATACAATCAAGCGCAGCAATGCGCTATATGTGTGTGCACTGGTTGATGTCCAACCAACGAATCAACCAATAGTAGTTGCTAACTGCTAATCATTCGAAAGATATAATCGAATGATTTGCCATACTCCAGTCAAATGATCGAATAATTTTCCATAATGGAACGAATCATTCGAATGACACGAGTATAAATGACACAAATGACATCATTTGCCCACATTCACAACTTAAAAATCGTGTTTAATAAATAACAATAATAATAATTAAAAATGAATAATTAATATATTTATTATTAATAAATAAACGAATACTTAATAATCCCCATTAATGCCAACTACCTGACGATCTCGATCATTACAAAAACAACCTATAGATGGCGTGCAGAACACGATTTGGCTCTGGTTTTATTCACTACCATTAAAATGTCCAAATAATACAGAATTTGATCCATTCCTTTTAGGAGAGGTCAAATGAACATCCCGAGAAGCATATCTAACGAGACGTATAGCTTGACATCCTGGTCGTTTACGTCCATATACGTCACAGTAATTCTCGCGAATTTTCGGGTAATTCTGTTCGCTCTGTGTGGGACAGTTTCGTCGAAGGTGTACACGTTTTATTGAAATAGCGTCTGGACTGGACAAGGCTGCTTCGTAATGGATTTCGTTGGCTTTGGAGGAGTACTGAGTCGCCAGAGTTCCTCTCCTCTCCTTTTATCCTATCCAATGAAATAAAAGGAATTCTTGCCACTTTCAATTGGCATTGGCTGCTCATCTGAAATCTCGTAGACGGTACGTGACTCCACTCATCACCACTTTTTTTCCATTAAAGTTTATTCTCTCTCTCTCTCAACCTTTTTCGATCTGTTGGAGTTCTCTCCAGTGCAATACTACACTTTCTTTCGGATGGAATTTTAAGTGGCTCCAGTCTTGTGCATTTACTCTCTAAAAAATCACATGCGCTGCGAAGGAGTGGAATACAGAGGGGGAAAAAGATGGAGAGAATGAAAAGAAAAGAGTGCAAACAATTCTTTGTCCCTTTCTTTAAATTTACATAATTGTCAACAAAGTTGATAACGTTAATTTTCGTCTTCTTTGGGTGTTTTTGAATTGGAAGGTGTTATCACAGTTTTATTTATTGTCAGTGAGGACTAGGGTCTGCTGAAGACCGATTCAACATTTATAGAAAAGTTTTATACACTGGCGCCTCATTGCCTTATATCAGTTTGGCGTAAAAACAAAACCAACAAATCATCAATCAATACTTTTCACACAATGAGCAATAATTTAATATTCTTGAATATATTTTAAGTCGTGACATACCATGGCATTAAACAAAGAACGTAAATTACCTTATGAAAATACTTTTTTTTTATTATAAATGCAAAAAAACAGTAAAAAAAATCATTGCGAAGTACCAAATATACCAAGAATTACAAAATATAATCAATATTTTGAAATGCTCTTCATTCAGACCAGTGAAGGGCGGTCTAACACAGGTGCAGGAAATGTGGTAGGGACTGCTTCGAGGGATTTTCAGTTATCCATCCACAACTGTACGTAGAAAATGGATATTGCAAAACTGAAATCCGAGAACGCAGCGCACTCAGCGAAGCCGAAATGTCAACAGCGATGTTATTAGGCACTTGCACAGAACCTGAGACGGCCATGGATATCGTTATGACAGACTTACAAGTGCTTTACACTGAATGTATAAAGGGAGGGGTAGGGACAGCAATCTTCCAGCCAGTACCCTTCTCTTTTGCCAGAATTTTCATCAGCCAAACAGAAAGTTTCGAAGCAATTTGCTTACTTCTCACTGAATTCCATTGAAATTCAGATCTTCGTCATTTATTTACAACTGCACTACGCAGAAGAGACAAGGACAGAAACAGAATCATGTATAGCTAACAACCGCTTCCCAAACATCCCATCTATTGTGACAATAGTTCTCACCATGAAAATCTCAACATATGAAGAAGCTAGAAAAGACCTCAACGCCATAATGGCATCCTTAGTGCTAACACAATCAGTCTGCACATCGACTAGGGACAACACCTCCTGAACCTAATATTTCACAGCCTCGGTTCCAACTCATCAATTGCACCAACTTTTAGATTCCATTCCGACAATAATCCCAATGGCTGTGAGCTCGCAGTGGACAGCACCAAAGTAAGGTATCGATCATTAAGAAGAGAAAAGTGTGGGGGGGGGATTTTTTAATGATGATATTTTTATTTATAATTATTCCTTCTATTTATACACAATATATATATTCATCCCTCTCCTTGGAACCTTCATTAGGCCGATGCTTAAGAAATTTATTTGATTTTCTTTTCTTGAAGCAAGGGGGGGTCCTCAATTTCCTTCCAAGGCCCACATGCTACCTGCTGCATGATATATATTATCCATTAATTTTATCAGAAGATCCAAGTTGGAGGAAATACTAATTTTCTCTTATTTGTGTTATTAGCTCCCCGTGCTAGAATAGTTCCCGTGACTTACAATTAATGCTTGGTGTCAATATCACACATAAAGCTCATGATAAAACAACAAACTAGATTTATTTACCATTTGTACAATTATTTACACACACTTTATAATTCATAATATCGAAATTTTACAACAATCAACTATTACTATACATGTTATGATGTCTACACTCATCTTTGTTCTTCTAACCATAATTGTAACTTCCTCATCTGCTATACAGAATGCTAATAACTAACCAACACAATCATTTGAGCCTTTTCAGGCTTAACAACTTTCCTTGTTCTCAGACACTTCTAATCACAGATGAGTAACACACACTTTCTTTCTCTCTTTCTCCCAAGTTATTGACTCTACTTCCTATCACTTACAATATATTCTGTTCCCCTGGTTTCAGTTCTTTACTAAATGTCCTGTCCATTACTTTTTCTTTCGTTTATTTATTTCTAACACCGTTTCCGCTAATAATAATTCTATATAAACTTACTTGCATTCCTTTTCTACCACCTGGATGAGTTCTTTTTTTCTTTTTTGTTTCTTCCTATTTCCTCTCTGGCTTGGTCACCGCAAACTCGCTAGATGTGCTCCAGGCTCGACCTCAGACGTTCCAACTGCGCACAGAATCTTTTTCCAGGACTATTGTGTTTAGCCCTCCAAGGGTAACTCGGACGACCTTCCTTACTCAGATCATTCCTCCTTTGCTATTTTCTTTTCCCACTATACTATCATCTTTCCGGAACTATCTATATGCATTTCCCACACTCCCAGAATTTCCTTCAGCCACTCTCAAGCGCCTTCCCGGGATTCTCCTCCGCTTCGGGACTCTGACCTTCGGGCTCTTTTTTTCTTTTTCTTCCCCTCTTGCATCCGAGTTTGGTTTCCAACTCTCGCTTATTTTCCATCCAATCACATTTTTCTCTCTCTCTTCATCTTGAATTTCATTCGCTTAATTTTCTTTTCTCCTCGCCTGGACCCGCGTCTGATAGGTACAGCTCCTTTCTTTGTATTCACAACATCCGGGCTCTAACCAATCTCTAGAAATTATCCTGGGATGACCATTTCACTTACCTCTTCTGTCACGCTTCCTTACAAGACATCGCCTGTGAAATCATTGAGTGCTTCCCATGTCGGCCTGTTTGTACTTTGTTTACATCTCGAGTCTGTTTACTGATCTGGGTTTGTTTACTGATCTGGGTCTTCCTTTTGGATGGAGATGGAACCACTTTAGGGGTGTGGGCGTTCTTTTGTCTCCCGCTACCGTCAGCAGCCACAGCCCTATTTTTTCTGTTGGCACGAACTGCGTCAAACTGGCCTACCCATTGTATCATAATCTGGTCAGCGTCCCTCCTGCTGCTACACTAATCTCTCACTTTCGAAGAGTAAACCAGCACAAACAATTCTGCCGAGGGCTTGACTGTTTTTAACTCACTCATTTATTAAAATTTGATAAATTTATAAATTCTAAAAATAAGTGTAAGAATAGTTCTTACAAAAGAAAACAGTCTTCTCACCTAAGTTCATTAAACCAGAAATCATCCTTAAGCGTCTCTATGCTCTTGACTGGACAGGACTCTTCTCAAATCTCCCTGAAGAAACTGTAACCGCCTTAGCTGCAGAACTCCTCCAGATCGCAATAGCAGGGACCTTAGAGGACGCCCAATTCTCTGACATCCAATTCTCTACCTGTTCCAAAAGAAAGCATCCCAAACTGTAGGGAAACATCTAACTCAGGTGATCTTATCGCTTACAAGAAACAAAGGACTAGCTTTTTTAGACAAAAGACAACACACAAGCACGCAAGGACGAACTATCAAACCACCTCAGACTCTGATTTGGCTTTGTAGGTGCAAAACTGGAAGCCAATGTTGTGAACAAACAATTCAAGAACGGTTATAATAATGTATAACAGAAATATATATTAAATAATAAAAAATAAACTGAAAAGTATTATTAATTCGGGTGTACTTACACAATTCCTAAGAGCAATTTCTGTTTATTTTCGTGTTGAAGAACAGCTAAATATTTTGATTTTGTTCTTCTATTTTAAGCTCACATATATAAAAGAAGACAAAGAAGTTTGGATAGAAAAGAAAATTATATAATGGAAATTTCACACCAATGAAGAATGGCAGATGAAAGCAGAAATATCCGTCCTGGAATCCAGATGCATATAGGGACGTAGAATATATCCTACAGCGTATATTTATATATATTTGTATGGAATTCGTACAATAGAATGGCCAGATGGACTATGAGGCGAAAAATAGATTTTAGCATTCGAATTTCACCATAGAAAATACATTACGAGAATAGAGAAGATATTTTGACTATTATTTTTAAGAAGACTGGGAAAAATAAAGTGGAACAAGTGGGACGTGAAATACTTGACACTGGCCCTCAGATAAAGCAAACAGATGTGTTTGATAAACGTTCTTATATAGAAACATATGGCACTGACTACACGGTTCTATATCGGGCCTGAAACACAGTCGTGCGATTAGCAGAAGGCTGGGACACGAGACGACAAAGCCAGTTCAAGCACGCCAAGCTGTGACAAATAGGGCGTTCACGTGGATTTTTTTATTTTCGAAAAGGAAATTTGCACTTACACGTGAGATTTAGGGTACGTCGTATTCGAAAATCATTAAAGAGCACTTTGAACTTGTTCAGATCCCAAGGTTAAATTGTTTGTTTAAACACGTGTACAAAAAAAGGCACTTAAATTTCGAAAGAAAAAACAGCATCCCTGCATCTTTCTCCTGGTTATCATTATTGTAATTATCATAATCCATAATTTAAATTACAGTATTATTTTAACTTAAATTACTTTGGAAAATATTAAATTTTATATAAGAATGTAAAAGAAAAAGAATATATTTTAAATAAAATTATATATTATTCTCTCAATTCCTAAATCCTTTGAAAAATTCTTTTCACAATTCCACTTGATGATGTTACTGAGCCAGTTTGATTTATAAAAATTAAGCCATAGTCCACCTCAGTTAACTTTTGATGCTGCTTCAGCAGAAAGTAGTTCTGTATTAAGATGAGAATTGAGGGCAGGTGACGTGAAAAAGATGGCACGGAATTCTGAATTTCGTAAACGAAGTTGTTTCTTAGAAAACTTCCTTGATTAAATTAGCTGTATTTTATTTTAAAATGAAATTGTTAAGAAAATAATCTAATTGGATGATTGAGATAAGCCCCGCCCTTCTTATTCCCTTAATTAAAAATGACGTACTAAAATTCATCTTTAATTAAAGTGTTTACATTTTAAATAGAGAGAACGATACTGTATAAATATCAAACATTATTAAATTAAGTTTTTTTTTTTTTTAAATACGCAGGAAATTACTGCACAATTTATACATAGATGTTCACTTCGCGGATGGATACGGATACAATACTATGCTGGTGCTATGATACAGTTGCCAAGTAGCAACATCCGGGAAGTCTGAAGTTTCAAAATGTATTTCCACATTTTAAACGTGTAATTATTTTATAATTTGCATCGAAGCATTAGAATGTTTCGTTGCTATCATAACATTTAATAATAATTAGTTACATTAAGGTTTTTTGAACCTAATTTGAATGCTTTGAACTTATTTTTAATTCGAATTTCATTGAAATTAATTTTATCTTTTTTTAACTTTAAATTTGAGCAAAGGATGCTAAAATCAAAGTCAATCTTCAGTAGAAAGAAACAGGGGAGGAAAAAAGTTAAATATTCAAAGAGAAAATTAATGTATTAATAAATGCAGAGTTACAATAAGTCACATTTACTGTATCATATTTCTTTTAAGTATTTCTTAAAATACAACGTACTTTCAAAATCCTTGAACAAATACTTTTGTAGTACGTTTTTTGTAACTGTATTTGTTTATTATTGATTTTTTTTAAAGTCGATATTTAGATAAAATAAAGCGGAAATTGCTGCTCGTATATATTAGAAAATTGCAGCAGAATTTATTCGAGTGAATAATGATTCTTTCGAAATAATTTTCAGCTGTATTCATTAGAACAAAAATTCAGTACAACGAAATTATTCATGCGACCCTGAGAAGTTCGTTATAAAGAGATTTAACTGCATTTGGATTTTGTGTTGAATACTTTGCAGTAGAGTGCACTGTTTACATCGAATGTATAATATGACGCATACTTTAAACATCTGTGAATTGCATTAAAATAGCAATGTCTCATTTTTTAATATTAAACGTGCTTGTTTTGAAACGTTTGAAGGTCAAGTTGTTTATATGATATCGCAGGTTAATAGAACGGATGTGTAGTTGTTTGATGCAATAAAAGTAGGATAATTTTAAAAAATAAATAATACGTAGTTCATTAAGAATCATTTACAAACAAAACCAGCTGAAACTGTTAAGACGTTTGTGTTTAAGACGAGAAGAACTGTTAAGAAGACAGTTCTTCTCGCCCTCCAAAGAAAGCCAAGTCGATTCTTTCTGCTGGCAAGGTTATGGCACCGGTTTTGTTTTGGGATGCTAATGGTGTGTTGCTAGTGTACTGCCTTCTGAAATTTCAGACAGTCACAGGGGCATATTAAGCAGACCTTGTGAGGCGTTTGCTCGAAAACATCAAAGACAAACGCCGAGGAAAACTCAGCAAAGGAGTCTTGTTCCACCAGGAGAATATGTCTGCTCACAAGTCTGTCATTTTCATGGCTGCACTACATGAATGCAGCTGAAATCTTGGACCATTCCCCTTATTCAACGGATCTAGCACCATTGGACTTTCTGTAACCTATTTCTTAATTTGCGTGATAACTATACTATTGCACGCTTCCCATAACTGCCGCTAGAGGCGCTCTCCCTGATCGCTACTGAGCAGACTCTGTGTGCGCATGCCAGTACTTGTCGAGCTAGTGTCGCGTGAAGAGAGTTTTTTTAGCCGCGTGTCGCTGACGATCGTTTTGAAGCAAGCATAATGTCGGACAGACAGATTGAACAGCGATATGTGATTAGTTATTGTGTCAGATGGGGCTTAAATGCATCGGAAACAGTTAAAGAGATGAATGAAGCGTTATGAGTGTCTTGGTAGGATGGCCATATTACGGTGTGGAGTGAATTCTCCATCAAGACATTGCCAGACCCCGTACGGCTAATATTGTGCAGGCAGTGATCACTGCCATAGATGTCGAGGTTCTGCCACATCCCCCTTATTCACTGGACTTAGCCCCGTGTGATTGCTTCCTGTCTGAAGAAAGCTATGAAAGTGTGTAAAGTTCAAGGGAGAGTATTTCGAGAAGGAGAAATCCACAGAAGATTCAGATGATGACAATTCCCTTGTGACAATTCAGATAAGATCTCGCGACAGTTCGCGAATTAAATATGTTTACTTCGAATGATTTTAATTTGCAAGAGAATTGGAGAAATTCATTGCATTGAATGAATGTAACCTTAAGTTCTGTTGTTGTTGTTTTTTTTTAATTTTATGCATACAGGAGAAATTGTGGGGGGGGTTTTGGATTTATTATTCTCTTTTCTTATTATATTTCTTTATCTTATATTTATATATTTTCTGTTTATTATTTTAGACCTCGTTTTTAATTATAGACCTTTTTTTTTTTTTCTATCCCTTAGCTATTTCTTTCCCCCTTTTCCTTGGAACCATAAAGGCTGTTGTTGTTATTTTCCTTATTCCTTTGAACAGGGGGGTCCTCACTTCCCTTCCAAGGCCCACATGCTACCTGCTGCATAATATATATTATCCATTAATTTTATCAGAAGATCCAAGTTCTAAGGACTTTATTTTATTATTTTTCTCTTTACTCTAGCTTCCCTAGCTTGGATAGTTCATACCACTAATTGTTGATAGTTGGTGTCAATATCACACATAAGCTCAAGATAAAACAACAAACTAGATTTATTTTACACAAGATATTTACACACACTTTATAATTCATAATATCGAAATTTTACAACAATCAACTATTACTATACACGTTATGATGTCTACTCTCATCTTTGTTCTTCTAACCTTAATTGTAACTTCCTCATCTGCTATACAGAATGCTAATAACTAACCAATACAATCATTTGAGGTTGACACAATCATTTGAGCCTTTTCAGGCTTAACAACTTTCCTTGTTCTCAGACACTTCAAATCACAGATGAGTAACACACACACTTTCTTTCTCTCTTTCTCCCAAGTTATTGACTCTACTTCCTATCACTTACAATATATTCTGTTCCCCTGGTTTCAGTCCTTTACAAAATGTCCTGTCCATTACTTTTTCCTTTCGTTTATTTATTTCTAACACCGTTTCAGTTAATAAATATTCTACATAAACTTACTTGCTTTCCTTTTCTACCACCTGGATGAGTTTTCCTTCTTTGCTTCTTCAGCTATTTCCTCGCTGGACTTGGCCACCGCAAACTCGCTAGATGTGCTCCCGGCTCGACCTCAGACGTTCCTATTGCGCACAGGATCTTCCTCCAGGACTGTTGCTTTTTTTTCCTCAGTGGATAACTCGAACGACCTTCCTTACTCTGACCCTTCCGCCCTTTTTTTTTTACTATTATTCTACCCACTATACTTTCATTTTTTTGGAACTTTCTATATGCGCTCCCCGCACTCCCAAAAAATATCTTTCCGCCACTCTCACGCCTCTCCCCGGAATTTCCTCCGGATCTTTCCCTTCCAGGCTTCGGGACTCTGACTTTCGGGCTCTCTTCCATCTTCTTCCTGCATTCGAGTTTTGTTTCCAACTCTCCCTTATTTTTCGTCCAATCATATTTTTCTCTCTCTCTTCATCTTTAATTTCATTCGCTTATTTTTTTTTTCTCGTCGCCTGGACCGCGTCTGGTAGGTCGAACTCCCTTCTTTGTGTTGACAACATCCGGGCTCTAACCAATCTCAAAAACTATCTTTGGGATGCCCGCAACCACTTACCTCTTCCTTCACGCTTCCTTCCAAGACACCGTCTGTGAAATTTGTGAGAGTGCCTCCCGTGTCGGCCTGTTTGTACTTTGTTTACAGCTCGAACAGGGAGAACGCTCTGATCTGGGTCTTCCCTTTGGATGGGGTACCGAAACCACTTTTGGGGTGTGGGCGTTCTTTTGTCTCCCGCTACCGTCAGCAGCCACATCCCTTTTTCTGTACACACGAACTGTGTCAAACTGGCCTACCCATTGTATCACAGTTCGGTCAGCGTCCCCCCTGCTGTTAAGCTAATCTCTCAGTATTGAAAGGTGCACCGCACAAGCAAATCTGCTGAGTGTTTATCTGTTAAAAACATTAGATATTGTAAATTATAAATTAAAAAAAATATATGTAAGAATAGTTCTTACAAAATAATCGAAAAAATGCCCATTTTTTTTCCCCCTTTTACTTTCGGAAACAAGTAGATTTAAGGAGAGCAATATTGCCTGTTTACGAATCCAGTAATTCAAGTCAAAGGAAAATTTTTTAACTTAGATGAAGGCTTGTAACTAAAGACACACATTTTCATGTATTTTCATCAATATTTTCCTGACTTGTTCATTGAGGGTGTCCGAATACTTTTTGGGAGGAAAGTATATTGTCCGTTAAACAGTTCACTCTTGATATAAGCGTACTTCATCGGGATAAATGGACAATCCAACACTAACAGGATTCTCGTTGCTTATAAAACTCGTAAAAAATACTAGCCATTCCCGGTTTCGAAACCTAAGTTTCCTATTGCGTCTAGGTATAAACATATAAAGATCCCAAGTAGTACGTACTTACTATAAGAACCAGTTCACTATGGCCAAAGCAGTCGATACTCTAACGAACCCAAAAACAAACACCCAGTAATAGCCATTTGTCTTACAAGAGAGCGCTGACTCTTAACCTTTACTTATTCAGCTTTATGGATGTGGACAAAAGGCCCTGGCTGTTTGGGAGAGTCGTAATCACATACATTTAGAACCAGCCACGGTTCCCTGTGGGCTTTCGTGTTGTAGATAAGCAACGTCACTGGAGCTAAAATTCAGAGCAACGAGGTAAACTAATGAGCTAGAACTAGACGTAACTGTCCCTAGCTTCTTGAATGATGACCTGGCTAATGGTTCATCTCAAGGTCAATGATATAATTAAGTGAGGTGTGGATGGTGTTGTGGACAAAGTAACTATAGAGGGTTCTTCCTAAATGCGTTGTTAATGGAGGTAGGATAATTGCATTTTTTTTTTTTTTTCTTATATTATTGCGAAATGAAGCTTGTTTTCGATTAAAATATGACATATATAAAATAAAATTGTTGGTTTTTACTTATTTTTAAGAAACTCAACGGGTGTAAAAATGATTTCTTATGAATTTAAGAACACCCATTCGAAAATTAAATCATTATTGCGACTGCCGATTTAAGATTTGGTTCTCAGATTATGTCATTTGGATATTAAAATAGAGGTGTAATTTCTTTACCCTTTTAAAAATTTTATACTGAATTAATTTTAATTAATTATCATAATAAAATAAAATAAAAGTGCTCTGTTGGGAAGGGAAAGATTTGATTGGAGTCTGTGGCAATCAGTTTTGATTTAAAGAATAATAATTCGCTGTGCAAATGTAAGTATAACTAAAATTAATAATTATTTAAAAGTAATTAAAATTTTAAATAATTAAAAGGGTAATAAGTTGCACTGGAAACAAGTGGTTTCTTTATTAGTTGTGGCAACTGCACTGTGTGCAAATACCTAAGTTTTTAATGGCAATATTAAATATTTAATAATGCTATGTTTTTAGATCTTTTATTTAAAACAAATTCTGATTGAAAATTAAAAAGTAAATATTTAAAATATAAATGGTAGAGGCTCTCAGTCCTCAGAGAGCAGATGCAGCCTTCACAACGAGTTGCGTTGGTATTGAACTACTTTTAAATAACAGAAACAGATAGTGGCGCTACACCGGACAGGTTCTCGCATGCAGTGACTCTAGAACCGTAAAAATAGTAAAAAAAAGGTAAAAATAATACCAAGTAAAAATGTATCTATATGTAGGAAGTACATAAATTAAAATTAAATTTTCACTTATGGAAAAAATTCTATTTATAAAAATGAATAAGCATTCACAAAATTATAAAAATTATATTTATAAAAATCGAAAAAGGTCGCAAAAATTACTAGAGGATGCAGTATTGTTTATGTATAACTGGGAATGGAATGCTGGAGATCTTGCATTCGCATATGTTCAGATAAGCCATGCTTAAGATAGGCCATTGCCCTTCCACAGATGTTTTAGTACCAACACAGATTCACTGCACTACTTACAAGGTGCTAATGTCAGTTGTTTGTTGAATTAATTGCTTTGCTAAGCCACAGAGAACCACATCCTACTGTCCGTTCTCTTCTGAAGATGTCATTGCCCTGAAACCAAAATCCTCCATCGTCTACACTTGTTTTTATTAACGAACACAGATTATAGTAGATGCATTTCTCATCAATAATTAATAAACGTGGAAAGATAAACCGACTTCTCTAAGATTAAAGTTCTAAGAATAGAAAAGCATTTTTTTAAGTATTTTTCTGTATTAACACCTTTCTGTATTAAAACCTCGAAGATCAATTCAATGATGCGGAAACCTTACAACAGAAACACATTCTAAGTGATTCCAATAAAAACTTCGAATGATGTGCGGTCCAATGTTGTAAATAATGCTGTCAGAACAGTGATTTTGTGCACTTATGATTTGTTTATTGCATTCATTGATCAAAAAAATTAAAAACCTGCATTCAATGTATAGTCGGGTTTCCTTTTGGCGTGGATTCCACTGGGTGCCTAAGGAAGGAGTCTAACTTCAGATTTGACCATTCTTCCATCAGGATATTTGTCAGCTGCTATCGTCAGTAGATAACTGTGAAACCGTTCTGCCCTTCCAACGTATCCCAAACACTCAGTTGAATTCACATCTGAAGAATTAGGTAGCCATGGCTGATTTTGGAAATCTTGAGAATGTTCCTCGAACCGTTTAGTTACAACTTTTTCGCATTGCAGGCGGTCCGATACAACAGAAAGATGATGTTCATTAGAGGTAGCAGACCATGATACCACCTCCAGCCGCTTGGGTAGTCGACACGAGACAGTCTAGATTGCCTTCATGAGGTTCATGCTACACTTTCACTAGAAAAAGTATAAATCGAGACTCGTCAGAACATATTATCTTTTTCCACTGTTCCACAGTCTATTCTTGGCATTGGCAGCACTACTCCAGTCTAATCTTTTGATTTTTGTACAGAAAGAAATAGCTTATATACACGAGCACGACTGAAAATCCCAGATTTTTCAACTACAACATTTCAACAATATTTTAGAGATAGTTGCTTTCGACACGTCAGTTGCCTTCTCAATTGTGACTCCTCTTGAACGTGCTCCATCACCTAGGCTTTCCCATGGTCAGATATGATCTAAGAAGCCCCTAGAAAACGTACATTATTTATCTAATATCGAGTAACTTATAATCATACCACGTACGTTTAATTATCTGTTGATACCAATTGCAAATGGTTCCTAATTTTTTGCCCAGTGAGTACTGAAGGTTGAATGCCTGAAAATTTCAAAGAGCTGTACTTGTTGAATACTGCTCAGCCATGACAGATGCTAACAAACCCCCTACTGTGGTTCTAATACTAATATATATTTATTTATATGTACGTTATATTTTGAGATATTCATTAATTACTAACTTCTTTTCTTATTCGGTCCATGTGGGTTTTTAAGCCTTTCACTGGGATGCTGCTGCAAGATTGTTGTTGCAGTTGCAGTCTACTTTTACTTTTCGTCAATTCCGGACACTAAACAATACTTTCTTTACAAATAAGCCCAGCAGGAAAGGAAAAAATAAATAAATAAAATGAATAAAAGTCTGTCTAGTGTACAATCAACATTCTGGAGGAGCTGTTTCTCGACAGCCAACTCACGTGCAGCTGTCAAAGAAGAAAGCACTACCGAGCTCTCATTTCATGTGGATAGGAGAGGAGCACAGTGTTTGGTGATCCCCGGGCTGTGACGTCGTAGCTTCCCGCCGGTTCGTGTACACGTGTGACTCGCCGTCTCGTGGTATATAAACAGTGACGGACGGAAGAAGTCGGAGATAAACACCTGTAGCTGGCTGGTTGTGCATGCAACAGTTTACCAAAGCCTCTTGTCTAACAGTCTTGGAGCTCACGGAGAACAAAAAAGGTAAAAACGTTGATAGTTATTCAAATTCAGTTTTATTTGTGTAATTTTGCTTTGCATATTTCAATTTACTGTTTTTGTTTTCTATCTGTAAGGGATATCGGGCAAAAACTGGCAATTATTGCTGTATAAATGGTATTTTGTATATGCACTAAGAGTGGTAATTTCAAACAACTTTGACAAATAGGTGTAAGAGGGAATATTCAAAAATATAAAATAATTTTTAAGTTTCTCGCTTATTTGCCAATTTTAATCGTATGTATGTTTTATTTTACAATTATTTTCATAAAAATAAGTATATTTTTTCTAAAAATTAATATATACGTAAATTATGTATTTTGTATCTATCCTATTACAGTTTGTATATTTAAATTTACAGTTTTTGTTAACTGCTGTATAAATGGTATTTTGTGTGCATAAAAGTCGTAATTTCAAAAAACTTCGCAAATAGGTGTACACCGTATACTTAGAAATATAAAATAATTTTAAAAATTTACGCTTATATACCAATTTTAATCATATGTATGTTTTATTTTACAATTATTTTCATAAAAATAAGTATATTTTTCTTAAAATTAAATATATGTACTTATTATTTTATATATTATGTAACCTATTGTAAACTGTTCTTGTTCAAAAGAAAGATGAACTGTAATATGTTTTTTATTCGGTTATATAGATAGACATGCTTGAAATTTATATAATTTATTTTTAAATATAATAATTGATTTATTGATCTGGTGTTTGCTGTTGTATAATATCGGTGAATATCTTTTTCACAAAAAACTACACTATACGTGTAAATATATAAACAATTGCCTGTATTTTGTTGACTGGTGCTTTTCTCCTTCATAAAGGTGGAAAATTTATCGTTCATCGCTCAGATAATCGATTTTCTTCATTTCATTATGTCCATAAAGTAAAATATATTTTATTCCAGCTGATATCCGTTAGAATTTTCTTCACTTGAGACTTTTAGCAGCAGCCTTGGAGGATCGATGGGCATTCAACCTTTGAAATTTCTAAATAAAAAAATACTGGTTTTTTTTTCTTTCTTTTCTTTTTTCCAGAATACATTTCCCAGTTCTCCACTCTTTAAATCTCTCAAGTGTACTTAAGATGTTGCTCACTTCTCTCCTACTCTTTCTAATTGTAAATAATTTTCTAAAATTAAAAAGAAAGTTTAATTTAACTCTGATCGTTGATAAAATTGTGGAATTCTCTCTTTCCTCATTGAATTATCCGTTATTTCGTGTTGTAAAAGATTTTTTCATGAACAGTCAACAATATTCAGTTCGCATAGAACGTTTCTTTGTTTCTCTAACTCTATTTTCCCAAGCCATTTCAAATCGGGAAGTGTTCGCTAAATGGAAAGCCTGTGAAAGAGCTTATCTTTCATCCTTCAAGAACTATTCTTGTTTTTTTTTTTTTTTTTTTATATCCTGTCTGAGAGTCGCCTTCGTGTAATGCAGTCTTCTTTTAACCAAAGGACTCACAAAGTGCACGTGCCCTTCTGTTTTTATCAATGTCGGCAAAACTCTTTCACCAACCAGAGTACATTAGCTGTTGGAAACGGAAAAAATAATAATAAAAAGGAAAAGAGAATGGAAAGAGAAAACATTTCGTTGAGATAACCAATTGTCACTACTCCCTATAATCCCAAAATGTTCTTCTGTTTCTCTGCTTCTCTCCAAATGTATTGGATAAATCATTGAACACACTGTTGGGAACCTCAAGTTCTTCCTTCGCATGTTTAAAATAGCGCATGATTTTAGGGATATTTTTTTTTTTACCCTGACAGTATATTGTTTTATTCTAAGACTAGTAAACACTTAGAGCGAGGAAATACATTTATCTTCGATTCAACAATTTAAAAATAACCTTAGTAATGTAAATTTTGAAGGTTGCTCACATCCGGACTCGGTTCTGTTGGACATCAATCCATCTTCTTCTTCAGTGGAATTTGTACTAGTACGATTGGCTCAGTTTAGCTGCAACTCTGATCAAACACTACATCAAAGGAGCGAGGAGTTCCATTGATGTAGTGTTTCTTGGGCTACAAAGGTTCCGAACTTGTCGGGATTTCCAGGGTGAGGGGGGGGGGTTATGCTTTCAGGCGCTTGATGAAGGTGTTGTTTGCTGGTGTCTCTGGTCAAAGAAGGGGGCCAGCCATAAGTGTGGTATTGAGAGAATGGTCTAGAATGGCTCTCAGTCAGGTTCTTTGGGTACCTACCCGATCTGAACAAGGTTGACTTTCCTGTCTTCGACCAAACAGAGGGTTGCGTGTGAAGTTGGAGATCCGGAGATCCTGATTCCAACATGAATGGTGGAAAGGCTTAAGAATCTCGTCTTTGAAGAAGGAACGCCAATAAAATCAGGGTGTGTATCTTCTAATGTTATGGTTAACAAGGAGGTGAGAGAAATGCTAAATAAGATATATTTTTTAATATTCCTTCCCATGCTGATATAGATCTGTGGATGTTGGAAAAGTCAAAGGTGTGACCCCCCGCAATCGATGTTGTATTCGAGATAACCATACTCCCTTTCTGTGTTGATATACGCAGCGATCAGAATATGTAAGTTGATTCCAGATCCTATCAACCTTCTTGAATATTGGTGAGGATCTGCAACCAACACCCAAGATACACAATCCGGTCTATTGGCTCTTTTCAAAAAACATGATCCTTAAGGTTAATAGAAAGTCATCTATTATGAGAAACTCAGACCCTCCTGTTAGTAAACCCGACGTTCAGTCCAATTTATCACACAACGCTCAGTCTGGTGGAAGACAGGGAACTTAAACTCCACTTCCACTTCAGGAGGGACAAGTGGTCATTCTTCAAGTACTATATTGATCACCACGGACCCTTCTTTGGCCTGGGACACCGAGTTATCCAGCAACACCTTCATTAGGTTCCTGCAAATAGACTGAACCAGCTACTCAGAAAACAAACAATCTCTCTCTCTTTATGAACTACACTGGAATGGTTTAGTCCAGCAGCTGACACATGCCAGCTAACATGATGTCTGACGCTGGAGTAAGCTATTGCTAAAAGGAAAGGAAAACTTCCACTATTATGCAGTGACCTCTGATCTTTCC
Organism: Mastigoproctus giganteus; assembly: GCF_048544385.1. Taxonomy (NCBI): domain Eukaryota; kingdom Metazoa; phylum Arthropoda; class Arachnida; order Uropygi; family Thelyphonidae; genus Mastigoproctus; species Mastigoproctus giganteus. Next base: position 201,790,614 of record NC_143582.1, on the reverse strand, counting down.
TGTGGTACTTTCCGTCATTCCTAGTTCTCGTTCTTCGGCATGCACGTTGCACTGAGGGTAGTATACAGGATGTTCTAACAGAAACACGTCTGAATTTTTGTATACAATATTTATAATAAGAATACCCTCTTCTGTGTATTCTGATCATATCACACTTGGGATCAACCCTTTCCAATACACATTTTCTTTCTCAAAGAAGCCTTTGGTTTAGTATTTTCCCTAATAGAACTTTAGAAAGTAAAAGTGCGTGACTTGAATTCTAATCCTCGAACTTCTATTTTCTTTCCGCAAAGTGCATTAAGAAACGAATGGAATTGTTGTGTTCGGTTTTGTATCATGACCTAATTTCTCTTTCTCTCTCTCATCATGCACGAAGTAAATATTTCTCCTGTGACAAACACCAAACACCACTTCCAGGAAACGAACGTAAGCACTCCCAGATATTTATTTTGTATTTCGAATTAACTGCGTACAATCCAGACTGAACCCTATTTTTTTTTCTGCCTCTCCAACTGTTTTAAGAGCTCATTAGGTGAACTGTTCCCTTGATAACGCTCTTAGAAATCAAATGCTTTCACTTCCGTTATTGCAAATTAGATCAACGGGAACAGGAAGATGGCAAATTCAATTTTAAGTATTTCCTGCTACGTGTATGAAACATAAAACCGATGCTCGTACATTAGTTTAAACAGAAAACATAAATTATGAAACAATTATGGGATTAAAAATTCGCGGAAATTTATTAAAATTCGAAAATAATTGTCGAGGACATATTGCGTATATGGATAGAGGTCATTAGAAATGAAAGCATCCTCTTCCCTTTGTTAATTTACATTAATTCACCTTAAAATTATATTAATGTATTAGTTAATAATGCATTATTGATTTTATATAAAATAAAACGTTAAATAATAAACGAAGTATCGCCCGAATTACAAGTAGAGCGAGCGCATTCAGGCTCGACCCGGGATATCCACGCAGAATTTTACTTATATATAAAAAGTTGAAAATAATATGCGCAGTTTAAAAATTATTTATAGAAAGACATTCACTGGTCAGGTGAAAGTGTCCATCACAGATTTGTCATCTGATAACAGTTCTCTAGCGGTTTCTTTCTGGAGCTTATCTTTGCAAAGTTTATCTGGATGGAGAGCTAATTTGTTGAAGATCTCAGGGTTATTCAAGAAACATGTCCTTAGAGAATGAAGATTGGTCAGAGTTAGTCGCAGAGAGGGACAAGAGTCAGGGTAATCTCTTCTCGTCTACTTTGGTCCAGAGATTAATGATGATACAGTAGGGAGCATCAACTCGCTCCGTTATAAGCCATGCTAACATGAGGGCATTTCTTGAAGCCATCAGATGTCTCTGGGGAATGGTGCTCAGATTTTCTTGGAGGATAGACCTGGAAATAGTAAGAGGGTTGCCCACCGCCGTATTCATCCACCATGGCAACCAATATTCCAAACCGAGGTACTTGTTTAGGTAAGAGGCAGGAGCAGAGGACCAAATTTCAGAAGCGTACAGCCTTTAGGATGTACTGGCAAATCAGCGCTAGATGGTGCACACCCACGAGCTCCTGTGGTACAGTCCATAGTGCTGCGTATGTCTTCTTTCTCAACCTATGCAATAAACATGTAATAGCTTTTAGCAGATTACGAAATTGCGTGATGGGAATGGATGATAACTATATTCCTTGACTTGAAAGGCACTTAGAAAACGTAAACAGATTAGTTTTCTGGAATCTCCCCATCTCTCTCTCTCTATATATATATAAATATATTCCTTTCCTATCCTTTGTGGCTCAATTTATGGTTACCCAATAAACACAGACGTCTCTGGGTTTGCTGTATTAATTTGAGGAGTGGGTGATTAAATGTTTTTACTCAGTGTCCTATTTTATTGCATCTTACGAATCTAAAAGGAGAATTTGTGTTCAGGATTTACTGCAGATTATTTCACGTTTCTCAAATGTCATCATTTCTGTTTGCTCTTTTGGAACCACATTGGTATTAGTTCTAAGAGGATCAAATGTGTTTATAATATAACTGAACTATTTTGTTGTATCTTTTTTATGTGAAAACGGCCAATGTCTGACTCTCCTCCGTTGCTAAGAAGGCTAGAAAGATAGAATAAATTAATAGTTCAGTCATACTATAAAAACTGAGGGGGCAGAAGATGGTGATGAATTTAGATGAGGCTCGATGTTAGTAAAGGAGAACCACACGGCTCTTCATAAGGTCCACATCTCTATCAGAGATTTGACTTTAAAATCAAATTGCATGTCTTATACAGATTCAAAACTATTTTAAAACCAATATTATTATATAGTCTGTAATATATTGTAACTGTAAATAATAGCTTTTCCAAAAAAATCAAATAATTGATTATAAGTTCTATTTTATTCCCAATTCAAATGCAATCACCAGATCAGGATATGTATTATCCCCAAAATTACTATAATTTATTAAATTTTTCTAGCTATTCGATTTTAATTTTATAAATGTATTATTCAAATAAATAAATGGTTAATTAAATTACTTAAATACAATAAAATTGTATAAATTTTAAATACAAAGTTTACAATGTCTTGTTCCCAATATTAATAATTTCGAATAAAATATGTTAATTAGAAACCATCGCATGCTTTTACAAAAATTTTATTAAATAATCAGGAAAACCACATGCTGCATTTGTAAAATAACTGGAATCAGCTGAAATTACCGGGGAAGTTCTTTAAAGGCAGCGCCATATTGCTCGAAGGAATTTGGAATTCCATGGCATTTAACATCAGAAGAAGGTTATCGAAAACTGTCCAGCTTTAACGATATGAGCCCACGCAGTTCAGAAACTGCCATTATGTGTTTAGAGGAATGCAAATTTTATCCAATGTCACTAAGGGAGGTATGCCAGACAATGTCTCCATTAATTTTGCTCCCTTCAACTGCGATGTCACACATAATGATAAACGCTTTAACTTTCAGCTTCTGTTTAGCAAAACACGTAATGTAATACGAGGATCCGTCTCTGAAGACTGCCAACGAATATTAAGCGAAAGCAAAGAGAAAATTTCTTAGGAATTTTGTTTATAGCTGTAATGAACGCTACACGTGATTTGCAGCAGTGATTCCTAAACAGGGTGCCGCATCACTGAGCGCTGTCCATGTTTTAAAATGGAGAAGTTCAAATAAATGTTAATCATTTTTAGGAGAAAAGCTCAAAATTTAATACTGTTTTCTCTCTCGGTAAAAAAATCTCCCCGCATCACCTGTCCATCCTCTCTAATAATTTCCTTACATTTCTTCAAATTAACCGCATACAATCGGGAAATATTAAGAAAGCATGTACTCGTCTCGACGATCTCATTTGTCTTTAAGATACTTTAACATGCTTGCGGATTATCTTTATCTTTAATCTGTTTTGGCAGCAGAATTTATACTGTATAAATAATGCGATGGTCTTTAATCCTAGCAGTAGAACAAACTTTCCTTTGCAACGAGTTGCCCTGGTATTGCACTACTTTAAAAGGTGGACTGCCACGACAGCCTGTTTCATGGCTAACTGTTCCCTCACTAGACAGCAGGTGGTCGACAATAAAACAAAATATGTTTATTTTATTTAAAAAATTCTAGAAAATGCGGTATATAATAAAAATAAAAATAATTTTAGCAAAAATATGGCTTCAACGCAAAGAAAAATAAACATTTTGTATTTCTGGGAAAAGAATTATTAATCATTAATTTAATTATTATTAAATAAATGGAATTATACTTAAATTATTAATTAATAATTTTAATATTTATTAGATGGCAGAATTTTAAAAATTTGCTCTTTTTTTTATTGTATGCATACTTAGTTTTTATCCCTTTATTTAATCTTTTATATTCTATCTTTCTCAGGTGTTTACAGTCTACAAAAGATGCTGATACCTCTCTAACTTCACACAAATTATCTGATCTGAGCAAAGTAAGGTACATCAGTGGATTATTGTGTGTAAACATCCGATATCTACGAGGATGCCAGGTTCAAATGTTCCATCAGTAGGATCAGCAAATGATGGAGGATGGCAACAAGTTAAGGGACACTATCGTCTGGTTGTCATGGGAGCTGAAAGGGTCGGCAAAACAGCTATCATACAACAATTCTTATACGACCAATTCCCAGTTGAATATCGTGCCACGGTAGAAGAATTACATCGCGGAGAATATGACGTCGGGGGTTGTGGCCTTACCCTAGATATTCTCGACACTAGTGGATCCTATGAATTTCCAGCAATGAGGCAGTTGGCCATCACCACAGGGGATGCATTTATCCTCGTTTATTCCGTTGACAGCAACGAATCCTTCGAAGAAGTACGAAGACTGAGAGAAATGATAATAGAAGCGAGGCCTAACGCCGGCCCTATCGTTGTGGTTGGTAATAAAAGTGACCTTGAAGATTGTCGCGTGGTAAAGAAAGAAGTTGCCGAAACAATAATAGGAATTGATTGGGAAAATGGTTTCGTGGAAGCTTCGGCAAAAGAAAATAAAAACATTTTAGCGATATTTAAAGAACTGTTGCTACAAGCTCGAATTCCTTATGACCTGAGTCCTGCTGTCCAGCGTAGGCGCCAATCGTTGCCTATGTGTCCTTCTAAACCAGCAATAGCTAAAGATAAGATCAGATTGAAGAGAAACAGTTGCGCTGTCTCGTAATCAGTTTATCTCTTTAAAGACTGTGATTATTAGAACTTAAACATACTTGTAAGGTGCTTAATCCAATGCAAAGCGGTCTACATATTATGACTGCCTTTTTCTTTCTCTTAAGTCACTCAGTCGTTCAGTATTAGAGCTAATATCTGATTAGCTAAGCTTGCGTGGTCAGTAGAGTGTCGCCATTTGCTGCAAAGCGTGCAATAATTCTTTTCTTTCCGAACAGGTCATTTAGACCTCGCTACAAGTGAATGTCTTCACTAAAAGAGGCACGAGGACTGGTAATTGGACTAATTTGTGAAGATTCCGTTTACAATCTTCTGTAGTTTGACTATGGGACTGAAGTCATCTCTTAAAGGAATGATTCTGCGCACCCTTCAGACAAGATACATCATTGTAGAAATACTTAAACACCAATAATGTAAATTTATAGTAAATATATTTAAAATTTCAAATGTGTTTGTCTTTCACTAAGATGAAAGCGCATAATGATAATTTTTAATTAGCAACCAAATGAATAATTAGGAAATGTAATTAACTCGATGTATGATTTTCAATCAATGATGTTTACTTGCTAAATGAACTGTCTTCATAGCTGCCAAATATCAGTCTGAAAATAAACGTTTTTATATTGACTCTTGCGTTGAATTCATTTATTTTGAAATAATTTAATAAATTTTGTTTTAAAATTCCACAAGAAATACAAACCAAGTAGTGATGATCCTAGTTTATCTGAATGGATAAAGTTGATATAATTTTTGAAGCCTCGATGGAGAATGTATTTAATTTGGGTAAAAAACAGATTAAAACAAAAATTATACAAATAGAAAAAAAAAACAGAAATTAAATCATAATTCGTGTTGTTAAATGTTCTTGACGATGTCCATAGCAGAACAGAAGTTAAAATAATACGTCGAATAGGCAAATTGAACAATAAAAATTAATAAAAAAGGGAGATTTTAAAAACTGTCCTCATCAGAAGTTTCTTCGTTTACACTGAGCTGAATAATAAGCTCATCTACGACTTCTTCAACATGTCCATCTGTATCCCAATACTTTTTCTCTAAATGTTCAATATGTTTGCAGTGTTTTCCCATTCGCTTTATCTAATCTCCTCGAATGCTTCGCTTAACAAAAATTAAAGGTTGGACAAACTCAAGTTTGCGGACACATTTTCCTCTCTATGCCCTTTTTACTGAAGACCAAACAAATTCAATTGCTTTCAAATCGCAATGGTATGGTGAAACACGAATGACATCATGGCCTGCGTCATTGATGATCTTGTTTACTCTGTAAATATTTGTTTTTGGTGCATGCTGTGGAAAGAGAAACTCCTTTTGCTGCCGAAACACGTTTTCTATCTTGGCAGATTGGTAGTTGAAGATTACTGCGAAGTTCTAGCTTAGATCAAAAAGTTCAGGCTTCATTTTTGGGGATCGTGATCTATATTTTCTATCTCGAACCAAGTGGTCATATCCTGTTTAACTGAATATTTTGTGGGAATTGGATCAGCCTTTTTTGGTGTGATAAGGTGCACTGTCCATACATGTGAGGGAATAAGGAGGAACATTGGAGTGCAGTTTTTCTAACGAGCATTTTTCAAAAATTTGACAGTTCATTTGCTTATGGTAATCATCTGCAGTAGTCCCAACTTTGTACACAAAGTCTGCATTGGGAATGAAACCATATGATGTACCGGCATGAATAAGTCGATTTTACATACATTTCAATTTCAACAGTAGTGCTGCTCTGCCCATGTTTTTTTGGCCCTCGTGGGTAGCACAATTGGTAGGATCGCCGTCCTTCCCCCACGAGGTTAAAAAGACCCGAGTTCGTATCCTGTCCATGACGGGAGGAATTTTTATGGGTCTTTTTCACAACGTGGATGAGTCAATCCGTCTCAGGTGAGGTGGCGCGGTTTTTTATCCCAGAAACTGGGGTTTCTCGTCCAGTAAACAGAAAATTGACCTCAGAACACACGCAATTTACAGACAGCAATATGTCCTTATTCGCCGATGCTCCTTAAAACCAAAACAATAACAACCAACATTTTTGGAAAGTCAAATTACACTCAATCCATGTTTCATTGAAGTAAATAATATTTCTTTTGTCCTGTTCTGTTCTTCTTCGTTGTGTGTCTATATTTATTTCTCTCTTCAACGATAACCAGCCTTTCAATTAAAACTATTCGCATTTTGGAGCACGTTCGCAAACGGTAATTCATAGAATGCAATATCTTCCTAAAAACTTCTCTTTTCCGTGTTAAATCTATTTTATCTTTCAAAACAAACAAGAATTTGCAAATTTTTAGCATTTTCTTTGGTTTTATATAAAATCCACACCGCGAATACCGCATCAGTCGAAGTCAGCTATATTTTCTTTCAGATATCGCACACCTGCCTCAGTTTTTTTCTCTTCAGAGTGGAAAGAGAAACTCCTGTTGCTGCCGAAGCACGTTTTCTAGCTTGGCAGATTGGTAGTTGAAGAATAGTACTTCTGCGAAGTTCTGTTTCCTCCATGTACGCGTTTATAGCACCCCTACACTGCGAGCGCTAACAACACCCAAACAAAAATGAACTCTTCCGTTTCCATGGAGGCAGAATGATCGAAAGGGTTCTTCAAACGGTGGTTAGAAACTACAACGTACCATTTCCGTTTATTTTCAAATTCATCGAACATCACTTCAACAGTACCAGTCCGAGAATTTTCTTACCACACTTCTTAAATAAATTTCTAAACACTTCCCAGTTCGGTGGTCCTTAAAAATATCTTGACAATAGTGGAGAACGAATTGTTCAAGTGTAAGAAAAGATGAGCTGAACCACTGCTGCTAATCTCTGCATGCCAATGTGCGCAGCATTTGAACAGATAATTATCGCAAGCGTGGGATTGTTTGGGTATGAAAAACCACGTAGATGGCTTAGAAGGTGTGGACTGCAAGGCTTGGCAACTGGACTTGATGGAGCTATATAATGCCCTGGAGGGAATTGGTGGAATGATCGAGGGAGGTAATATTTTCACCAACAGAAGAGAGAAGAATCAGAGGACACAAATACAACATTTTTAGAAGGGCTTAGAGAAGGCCAGGTCTCGTGAAGTTTACTTTCAGGCATCGTGGTGTAAATCAGTGGAGTAAATTGCGCGCTTCAGGGTTCGAGGCAGAGAATTTGGTAAAGTTCAAAGCAGAATTCGACGACCACTTTTTGGTGACGGGAAAGGTATGAGTGGTTGAGAATTTTTTCCCTTTTTTTTTGGCAGATACAAAAAAGTCCTGTTCCTTCCATCATTTAGCCATTAGAATAACAGATAATTCCAATGACGGTCTCTGAGCATCTCATCAGTAACAACCCATCAAGATCAAGCACAGTGGATGTTATCTCTTTAACTCATATTCTCGTCTGGTGCTTGAGATCATAACTTAATGATTCTTCTCTAAAGGAATCTTCCTGTCGCAATGACACTCCTCTTCCTCCTGTCTCATTAAATCTTCTTGTTTCACTGATTCTTGTCCTCTTCGTTGAGCATTACAATCACACCAAATGGAATTTGGTGTGATTGTAATTCAGTTTTCCGGGAAGAAAAATCCCATTGTCTCGTGAATGTGAACTTAAACTTATCCTCTGTGCTACCGGTAAGGTAAAACTTTTATACAAAGGTACTGTACCATAAATTCCAAGAGGATTTCAAGCGCGGAGGATTATGAGTATGAAAAGGGCTGGTGGGGGTTAAAAAGGAATGATAGAAAAGGTAATAGAAGCACCAACTCTCCAAGCAGCAAATTAGTGGCTTTATACGCTATAAACATGAGCTCTGGTCATTTCTCGGTAATGTTCAGCGGCAGTCTGATGTTTATCTTAATTAAAGGGCATTCCCCTCATATAATTCTGGATTTGCCTCGTTGTACACGTGACGCGTTACATCATAAGGCAAACAACAGCGTGGAATTTTTTAAGAGCCTAATCCCGAGTATGTTTAGTTGGTATTTTCTCATTAATATCTCTTTTATTATTATTAGTAGTAGATTAGTCTAAGCCTAATTATAGTCTTAAGTATTTAATCTCTAATAAAGCAAAACATTTCAAATTGTTGGAGATACTCAGCTCGGTTCCATGGCTACAGAGAAAAACTTGTATTCGTATAGACTGTTATCTCTGAGCGTGTAGTGTAAAAACTATCCTGTGGCTCTTATTCTTGCGTTGTCCAAAAACGTGGACCAAAAGCAATGTGTATCACAAGATTACTTCCCATAATCCTCCAAAATTCTTAGGAGTATTATGGGAAGTAATCTTGTGGGACACGTTGCTTTTGGTCCACGGTTACAAAGTATATTTTTATATAAAGTATTTTCGGGCCAACAAAGCTTGTTTTGCTCCCATCTGCGATCAAACCGACTCTTGTTAACATCTGCGATAATTGGACCTTTTAAGCTGTCCATTATCTTATCTTGCGTAGGTGTGTGTTCGTATTATTTGGTTTGTGAACTGCAACGCGGCATGCACAATTTACACATTCTAAACACTTCTGTTTGGCCTTTTACATTCTATCTGCGCAGTGAAAGGGGATGGGGATCAACTAACGTTCCAGGTGTCGTTCAAACAAAATACTACATACGTGTTTGTGTAAATTGTGCGTGCTGGCCAGATGGCGAAATCCCAGGGACGAAAGCCTGATGATCCCAAAAGGAGCGAAACCCTACACCGTCAAGAGACAGGAAAAAAACTGGAGGCCTAAGCCAGGAAACAAAAATAAAATAACAGTATAAATGCACACTGTGATCACTACCACCTAATGATTCCTTTATTTGCACTTTCTTAATGCGCGAATAATCACTGCTGATAATAGAGATCAAGAGTATTACCCTCTCTGGTTGCCTCTCGAACATGCTGCAGCAGAAAACAATCATCCAATAAATCCACAGAAGTCTTGCTAGTGTGCGAGTGATCAACCCACAAATTCCAGTCAATATGTGGAAAGTTAAAATCCCCCATTATAAGACGTTCTGATTTACTGGCCCACTCTATTTCTCTGCACAATTGCTCATTATACTCATCAGATTCATTTGGCCTATAACACACACTTCCTCTCATTTTTCCTTTTGCAGTGCTTATGTCACACCAAACAGACTCAACATTGTATTGTCCACCAACATCGATTGGATACACTTCCTTAGATTTTGTGTTTCTTAACTAACGGCATAACGCCTCCTCCCTTCCTGTCCTGTCTCTCCTTTCTGTACACATCGTACTCCCCAAATTCCAATTCTACACTGCTTATGTCTGTGTGACACCATGTCTCTGATGTCCCAAAAATATCTGCCTTTGATGTCTTGACCAGCACTTCAAGCTCATCAAATTTATTAACTGTACTCCTAGCATTGCTGTACATGTAAGTATGCATGCACCTGTTTCTATTCTTAGTTACCTTAACATAACCCATGTACTGTATTTACTTGTACCATGAGGACTCCCGGAAATCCTTGAAATCCACAACACATTGGGGATTTCAATGAGAGCATCCTTGAATTTAGGGGAAGTCCCCACGGACTGGAGATGTGCAAATGTATCCCCAATTCACAAAGGGGGATCGAAGGGTGACACGAGTAATTACAGACCAGTTAGTTTAACTTCTGTTCCGGGTAAAATACTGGAGTCACCGGTTAAAGATGCATTGCAGGATCATCTAGACAAGACTGCAGCAATGATTCAGACACAGCATGGGTTTGTTAAGGAAGGAAAAATCTTGTCTAACAAATCTGATTCAATACTATGATGTAGCTGCAAAATGCAAAAACATAATTTTGATATCATATACTTGGATTTCAGGAAAGTTTTTGACACTGTTGCACAAATTGAACGAAATAAATAGTTTTTTCTGCAGATTGTCTTTCAGTTTGCTCTTCGTAGACTGAAAACCTTAAGGGTAAGTTGCTACAATGGATAAAAGAGTGATTGAGTGGGAGACGACAGAGAGTGGTAATCAATGGACACTAGTAATCAATGGCTGCTCTTCATGGACTAATGTTATTAGTGGATTTCCCCAGGGTTCGCTGTTGGGCACACTATTGTTTTGTATATTTATCAATGATATCGATGAAAGTTAAATCAGGCTTAATGTCGAAGTTTGCAGATGATACAAAGGTTGGCAGGGTTGTTAATGGCAGTGTGCTACTGCAACAGCATCTAGAAAATTTGGGAAGATGGGCTGAGAAGTGGCAACTGAAGTTTAACCTTGACAAATGCAAAGTACTGCATATGGGTAGAAGTAACCCCAGAGGAACGTACCAACTGTGTGGTACTACACTTAAGGTGGTAGGAAATGAAAAAGACCTGGGAGTAATTGTGCAGTCAGATATGAAGTTTTCTGAGCAATGTAGACAGGCTGCCAGGGCAGGTCATGGGGTTTTGTCAATGATATATAGGAATCTTGCTAGCAGGGAGAAGGAGGTGATTATCCCTCTGTATAAGGCAATGGTCAGGCCACGGCTTGAGTACTGCGTACAGGTCTGGAGGCCTCATTTTAGGAAGGATGTAGATGTACTTGAGAGTGTACAGAGAAGGGCAACAAGATTGGTGAGGGGAATGAAGGGATCCTCTTATCAAGAGAGGCTTAAGTTCTGCAAATTGCAGTGGCTGGAGACTAGGCACCTGCGCGGTGATCTGACTGACGTGTATAAGGCCTTGAATGGGTTGAGCACGCTGAATTCTGATGGGATCCTTCCACTTGTTCAGATTACGAACCTAAGGGGGCATAAATTCAAATTAAGAAAAGACAGATGTAGAATAGATGTGCGGAAATTTGCCTTTAGCCAGCGTGCCGTTAATTGCTGGAACAAATTTCCATCTATCGTTGTGAAGTTGATAGCTTAAATAAATTTAAGGAGGAACTGGACAAACATTTAGAGGGAATGGTTGTGTGAATTTTTTGGCTGATGCTACATAAGCTTATAAGTTGCAGCAGCCTGGAAAGCGAGGTAATAAAAGTTTCCCAATTTGCCTTATTAACTGCGAAGCGGTTTAGTGATGTTTTTGTCATCGGGGTTCTACTGAGTTGGTTCTGTATCTGGTATGTAATCACTCTGTGGTCGGACGTGGCCCAGGAGTCTTGGACCGTCCAGTGGTTAATATATCGGGCGACGTTCGCAGTTGCGAGTGATACATCTATTGTGGCCTCCCACAGAGTGTTACAGAAAGTTGGCAGTTGGTGTGGCAAGTTGAGGATCTCAAATGTAGTGTTTGCCAGGTGATCTTCCAGGATCTGGCCATTTCTCGTGGCTCTCCTGTCTGGGGTCATGCTGTGCCAGGCCGGGGAGCGGCAGTTTACATCCTCCCCTATGATGATCCTCTGATTAGGCAATGTGTCCAAGAGGGTCTGAAGATATCTAGCTGCGAGGGTTATATCCTCCCCTGGCCTGCAGTACAGGGACACCACAAAGAAATCGCCCAATGGGGAGATAATATGGTCACAAACAGCCCAGGCCGTGCATAGTTGAGATATTCGCGTTATGGAAATTCAGTGATGAGGGTGCATCTGAGATCTCCGTATTGTGGGCAGTCGTAAAGAAGGTGGTTCCAGATTTCAACCTCCCCGCACGTGCAATTTGGGTCATCTGTAAGGCCGTAGCCAAACAGTTTCTGGTTGAAAGGTCCATGTCCTGTGAGTAACGAGGTCAGGTGCAAGCCCGGGAAGAACCAGCCCAGTTGCCTTGGGTATATTTTGTTCAATTCTGGAAAGAATTTACGAGTGATCTCGCCTTTTGTCATCTCTGTCCATCTTTGCTGCCACTTCTGAAGGAGGTAGGTCTGTAGTCAGGCTCTTTCCGTTTTTTGACTGCTTCCTGGGTTGATTTCGAAGTCCTGATAATTTGCGGCCACTCCCTTTGAGTGCAGGTAGAGCAGTCCTGCTTTCACAGCTTCTAAATCCAGGGGGAGCGCGCCAGCAAGCAACTGCAGTGCAGATGTACTTACCGTGCAGCAAGCTCATGTGGTTGTCAATAGGATGGTCCTATGTGTCTTGTCCAGGATTTTCTTGTTGGTTACCAGTGATGTTTTGGTGTACCATACTGCAGCTGTGTAGATTATTGCTGGGATGAAGGTTGACTTATAATATAGCATTACAGTTCATTTTTTGAATCCCTAGTCCTTCCTCATAATCCTAGCCACTAGGGCTGAGTATCTTCTTATTTTCATTCTTATGTGTTTTAGGTGGGGTATGAAGGATAGGTTATTATCTAAGATAACTCCTAAGTACTTCTTGCTTGGTGAGTTTGATGGTCAGACTATTTATTTTTATTTGGGGTGGACACCGTACCTGAACAGTTCCTTTCAGCAAAATGGATATGGTTTTCATCGGTGCAATTTTTAGCTGGTTTTTTGTGGCCCGGTATTGTAATTTCTACTTTGCTTGATTACTGATGTTTTCCAGTTGGACTCTGCAATCCGCCTCAATAGTAACAATGCGATCGTCCGCAAAGGCCTGGACCTCGGCCAGCTCCAGGTCGTGGCACAGGAATTCGTCCAAGACCATGTTCCAAAGGAGAGGCCTCAAGACAGACCCCTGCGGGCAGCTCATATGTACGTTTCTTTTGATTTTTTGATAATTTGTATTTATTTCCTCTGTTCTGCCTGAAAGGTAGTCTTCCATTGCTTTGTATAAGTTGATGGGTACTGCAGCTTCTCTCAATCTACCCAGGACACTCGGCCACCAAAGTGAGTTGAACGCCTCGGCGAAATCAACTGAAATGACTAATAGATATTTTTTCCTGCACTCTTGTGCTTTCCTAAGCAGATCTCCAAGGGCATCCACCGTAGAGGATCTTGGTTTAAAGCCAAACTGATTTTTAGCTGACAGGTCTGCCCTTTCGTAGTCGTTCTGTATCCGCATGTGGAGTAGCCTCTCGTATAATTTACTGACCACTGAGAGCAGCACGATGGGTCTGTATGATGCTGGACATTCTGGGTTCTTAGTAGAGTTTTTCAGAATTAGCTTGGTGTTTGCAGTTTTCCACACCGCGGGGAATTTCCCTGTTTCCAAACATCTTTTGCAGAGGATGAGTAGGATTTGCATGGCAATTTCTACTATTTTTTTCAGTATCTCCGGTTCGATCATATCAAGTCCCGGGCATTTGCGGTTACTGATCCTAGTAGCAGCCTTGCCAAGTTCCTCATGGGTGAAAGGGGGCTCGAGCGCAGGGGTGATATATTTTTCATTTTCTTCGCAGACTTTGTGTTGTTCTTGCAGAGTTAGGGTCGCGGGTTCCTTGAAAATTGTATTGAGTATATTACCCATCGATTGCGCCCAAGTGGTTGTATAGTCTCCTTGCAGGGTCCTGGCGGTGTTGATCACCAACCCCTGGGCAGCTTGCTTGTACTCACCTTGTAAACTACACCCCAGGGGTCCGTGCTTCCTGTCATGGATACTAGACCCATAGTAAAATGTAAAGTGTAAAGTGTCGATGTCCAACGGCACCAGGGGTTTCCCCCATCTCTGCGTTGCTTATATTGTGGGTATGCAGTTTGCCGGAAAAGCCAGAGATTTAAAAGTGTGTGGGTATTGAATTTGTGTTATGTCGTATACCGTTGTTTATCTGGTCGTTTAGCCGCTAGACCCTAGCTGAGGCCCAACGTTGTCCCACTTACCCCCCGTGGAGGCAGACCAGGAACCTAGTCAACTATTTTTACTCTGGCAGGTCCTCCCGCCTAATTTATATACATATACACACTCACATATATAAAATATATGTGCGCGTGTAATGTGTACATATGTGCGTATCTTCAATTGCGTGGGAAAATATCGCTTAGATGTTAAAAGGCCAAAAGTGGGCGTAGTTAATTTGGAGTTGTTTAAAGTTTTGGTGTGTGGACATACGCTTGCTAAAGATAGAAGGGAAGGAGACTGTAGACTGGGGCGAGTAAGGCAGAAGTATGGGGGACAATAGAGTAGGCGACCCCAGTAGATTAGTGAGGCATGCACATGCCTCAGCAGACGGAAAGGAGGGGTGGGAGCCCTCCCCCTCCCACATCAGGGTTTAAAAAGAGAATCGGATGGTAGATGCTAGACCCATGGTAGATGGTAGACGTCAGAGTGTCTGGCACATGGATGACTGGACCCAGGGTATCCCAGAAGAACATCCCCCAAAGCATGACACCATTGCCACCGGCTTGTTTTTGTCCCACGGTGCCCCAGGTAAACGACACACTCATACCCGGTCGTCCACATGGTGCAACAGGAAATGTGATTCATCGACCAGACGACCTTCTTCTAATCGCTTAAGGTCCAGTTTCGATGTTCGCGTGTCCATTGTAGGTGCTGTCGCCGGTGAACTGTGGTTTGCATGGTTACTCAGTGTAGCCTGCGGCTACGCAGCTGCATTTTCAGCAGGGTTCGATGTACTGTGTTTTGTGACACATTACTCCCGTCACCAGCATTCCAATTACCGACGAGTTGCGCCAGATTCACCCTTCTGTTGCCACGTGCCATCTGGGAGAGCCTTCGCTCACCTCGAGCATCGATGACCCGTGGTCGTCCAACAGCTCGCCGGCAGTTCGTGGGTTTCCCCTCCTTGGACCACTTTCGGTAGGTACTAATCACGGCTGACCATGAGCATCCCACCAGGCGTGCCGTTTCGGATATATTCTGACCCAGTCGTCTGGTCATTATAATTTGGCCTTTGCCAAACTCGCTTAAGTCCGCTGCCTTTCCCATCTGAAGAACACATTAACGGAGCTCAGTATCGGGTGTTTGTTTTTTATACGGCGTCCCGACCCGCGCACGCGCCGTAGTTCACCTACAGTTTCTTCGATTTGCATAACGACTCGCTGGTCATAATTTTTTGGCTCATCAGTGTATGTATTACGCTATAACCAGACGTTTGTAAATTCTAAGTAGTTATAATAGATAATGAATTTTACTATCTATCGCCAACCTCTTTGCTATAAATTGGAACATTCCTATCGATACAATGCAATTCCCGCCGAAGTTGACCGCGGTTTTTTAAGCAATTACAAAGGCCAAGTGAAGAACAAATACACGAAATTAATCGGGAAATCGCAAACAAATACTGCACTACATTGATATCTGTCCCCTTGTCTCCTGGACTGATTCGAGTTGGTATCTCTAAATCATCGGCATAACGTATGACGTCGGCCTGTTTTCAATGAATGGTACGATGATGGCTATGAATATTCCAGAGAGTGCCCCCCCTTGTAGTGCCCCTTCGGTAATGGTTTAGGAGATTGCGCGATCAGTTTCTGAAAAGAGTCAGAGAAAGCATCCAAAGAGATGATGTTCAGTTCGGCGGTTTCTTCGGCGGGATCTTGGGCTTCTGTAAACGAAACTTGTTGGGCCTTGGCGATGATGTTGAAGTCCACTGCATGTCCGTCCCTAAGTCGTACCGAAATACCAAACACTTATCTTCAGTGACAATACAGTGGAAGAAATTATGATTGTGTTGACAGACTGGATGCAGTTTTTGCATGATGACACTCTTCGTTGCACCTGCTCATCAGTTGGGCTATGCTGCGCAAATTTTTCAGGGACCTTCCTTTTCCCTAAATCTTCGTGCAGAATTTGACGAATCGTGTCCTTATTCATACCCAACTGATCAGCCATCATTCTGAGGTTCAAACGACCATCTCTTGCCACAATTTCCCGAACTTTTGCAACTCTGTCTTCATTTCAAGAGATTGACGGACGCCACTTGTTGGGTCATCACGAACATCCTCACGTCGGTCTTAGAACCGCTTATACCACTCAAACACGCTTGTACCATTTAACATTTCATACTTTTCTATTGAAGATTGTCCCAGTTTAAAGCAAAATTTGATGTTCGATCATTGCTCCATTGCAAAATTGTGACAAGTAACGTTAATGCTACTAACAAAACTGGTTGTTGCCTGCAACCATCAGTCTACTGGACAGTCTCTGCACCATCATCTGTTCGTAGAAGTTTGATCTACAACATATCGTATCCGTTTATTTTCAAACTCTACGAACATGACCGCAACAGCACCAGTCCGGGACCTTTATTGCCACACCTCGCAACAAATTTATACGGGATACACGCTGCACTTAGAATAAAATCTGACGTCAAGATCCTGGCCAGAAAAGGAAGTAAATGTGGAAGGATAGATGCTGATCTGGTAGTGAGGGAATGTCAGATACACGGTTAAGACACCCCAGTTCTCGAACCACTCCCCCACAATATTGTACTGTAGGTTGTTTTTAGCAATTTTGCGCTGAAGAAAACCGTTGGTTTTCAGTCCGAAACGTCCTGCAGATCTAAATACTAAAATATAGAATGAATTTCTTCCTCTTGGCTTGTTTTTTCTGTATATATCTAAAAAATAGCTCAGCATCGTGTCATAGCCATTCTTAATACTTAGATAATACTATCTGCCACTTGAGCAGATATTTTTGGCATCTCCTTTCAGTTTTTCAATCTAAAAGTGCCTCGAAATTGCTCCCACTTATTGGAAATCTTGTTATACGAAATTTAAATAAGATTTTTCTCTGACATTTGAGGTGCTTTTCCATTTTCCTTCTTGGTCGTTTGATGCTAATCCTGCTGCAGTAAGAAATTATACTTTTAATTGATTCCTCGTCCTACCTGATTAAGAAACGGCGAGAAAAGTGACACCCACTTTTAAATTATCCTAACAAAGTCTCGCATCAATGTACACCCACATTCTGCCTTTGGAAAAGCATCTTTAATGGGATGTGATCGGAAGAAGAAATTTCTCCTTTCTGTGAAGAAACGAACTTTGATGCAAATGCCTGGGTTCTTTTGTAGCTGTGAGACCATCAGATGGATGCGTGGGTGTCCAATCCGTTACCTGGATGCCGCAAAGAGTGGGTCAAGGATAAACTAATGTACTCTGTGGAATATTATAGCTAAGAAAAATGCGTTTGACCTAATTTTATTAAATAACCATCGATGCTCCAAACAGCTTCCATTTCCTGATTTCAATGATGGAGTTTTGTTTGTTTCAAGAAGTTTTGGTTTGCGGTTTGTTATTAATATATCCAAAAGAGAAGTTAAGTTTGTATAATCCCTCTTTAAAGCCTATTAAGAAGGTATAAATAGAAATGGCAGCAGTTTATTTCAGTATAACCGGATAAAAATGAAATATTAGAAGTGAACTCAATGGAAAATTAAATGTGAAAATTAAGTGACAAAGCAATTAAGGCCGTGAGGCGTCGGTATATTGAGTTCATTCCACCATCGATTTTTATGACCACTCCTGTCTCCATGAGAGTGCGCTACCAAGCGGCGCAGCATATATAGTGACAGCGCAGGAAGTTCCTGTCAGTTTGTCAATACGAAGTCCGTGCAATGAGGAAAGAACCTGATGGCGTTTGAACGGGAAATGAATTGCGGCGCTTGGAAGGCGGGCGAGCGTCTCAGCAGCCGCAGGAATTGTCGGCTGTTTGAGGCCACCGTAGTGAAGAAGTGGAGAGAATGATCCAAAGAGGGACAGACAACCATCCAACGTGCCAAGTCGGGAAGGCCATCACTTGTTGATAGCCGAGATGAACGGCAGTTGGCATTGGGTGTTCGGTACAATGGACGTCTCACGATCCCTCAGTTAATAGCGGCTACAACCGGGGAGAGAGTTTTCCGAGCACACCATCCAGTGGAAGTTCTTGGGGATAGAGTTATAGAACAGGCGACTTGTTCGTGTGCCTTTGACCGTCCATCACGACACCTCAGTCTGCAGTGGACACCGGACATCATTCCTGGATGTTGGACGACTGGAAAAGAGTCGCCTGGTCTGGCGAATCGAGGTTCTAGTTCTAATGGTTGCAAATACCGGGAGGCTATGAACATCTCCTAGTTAATGATGAGCAGCAATATCGCGCCTTCTCTCAGTTTTCTCAGGACCTATTCGCTAAAAGGAAACGTCTGCAAACACAAGATCTCAACAACACCGAACCTCCCCTATAAAAGAACAAAGGAAACCATTGACTTGAAATTATATACCTCTTCATGACATGACCTGGATTTGACAAACTTGGACACTTACCTTCATATACTCTTACCTCTACACTCATCTCCACGGGCAGTGGCTCTTTATACCTGTCATGGACTGCTCCTGCTGACCTTCCTTTTGCCCATCCTTTTTTGCACTCTTCCCCCACTACTATCTTTTTTTTTTATCAACTTGGTCTCAGTCCAGGACAATCAGGAGCCCCTTGCGGAGACAGCCAGAGAATTCAGTGGCGATACTCCGTGCATTGTGCTATCAGATATTAAAGAGTGGAAGAGGTAGTGAAATATTTAAAATAAATAAGGGAAGAACGTGGACAGGCCAGGTTACTGCAATTTGCAGAACTGAAGCCATTCTAGGCGAGCACCCTTTTGTTTCCTTCACCACTTTGGTTGCTCTTCTCTGCACTTATTCCAGCAGATCTACATCCTTCCTAAATTGAGGCCTCCAGACCTGTATACAGTATTCAAAGTGCACCTAGCACACACACACACAAAGACTCTCTCTGCACCTAGCGCACACACACACACGCACACAAAGACATCCTTCTCGGATGAATCAAATCCTTTTCCAGAAAGTTCCGCAAACATTTCACAAGTCGCACATTTGTTTAGGCTGTGATGCGTTGGAGAATCGCCCCCTTCGGTTCTGCCCCGAGCCATAGCACTCACGCTACTTTGTGCCCTCGCTTTGCTGCTCTGGTCTGGGGCATGATTTCTGTTTCAATACAATTTAATTGATTAACAATGAAAATTAATAAGAATTATAAATTTAATCGATTAATTGACAATACTACACTAAGCTAACAGATTCCTAAATGCAGTGGTACGTATGACGCTAGTTTTAGATTATAGATGAATAATTACGTTTGAGGAGATTATCGATGAACATAAAACTGATGTATCGCTTCTATTTTAATGAACATAAAACTGATGTATCGCTTCTATTTTAAAGTCCAGAACTAATACTATTTTATAGTTATATAAATAGAGTATCGAAACCGATTGATAACAGCGGTTTGAATACTGGCGAAGTCCGATTTAAAGAATTTAATTTTGCAATAATCGATTAATTTGTGTCACGGAGGAGTCTCTTCTACTTATCTGACGTCCCTCAGGGGTATCTAGACACAAATAAAATAACCCACTTCTCAATCCTTCTGGAATAATAACGTATCTTTCTGGTAGTGGTAGACCATCAACAAAAAAAAGAGAAAAATTCTTTTCTCTAACATTACATATCTTGTGCAACCATGTTTCTCTCCCTATCCAATGTTTTACGTGTTTCTCTCGGTGTCATGAGGTCTTTGTGTGTGTAGATGGTCAGGTGAATTAGCGTACAAGAATAGCTCGCGTGCCACGAGGCGATATCCCCACCGGAAAACCGAGTGATCCGTTGCCTGTGTCAAAGGCAGAAACCTTTTTGTAGAAGCAGCTGGACAACTTTGAGATCAATGTAGTCATCGTGCTTTCTCAGTTTGATATTTCAGTGCTTAAAACGCAATCGAGCAGCATTAGATCTGCAGTCGAAGGGAAAAGGTGACTTTCAACCGATTCCTCCCCTCACTCTCTTTAAACATTTTAAAAATAGTATAAAGTTCAGCCTGTAGAGGCTGAACTTTGTGCTATGGTAACGCCACCTACGAATGTTTTGACTAATTAAATTCTTCTCTCCAGGTATGAACCGCACTCTTTTGTTAAAATAATTATCTTCTATTTTTATGGTTACAAATATAGTGGTAAGCAGTCCCCCCCCCCCCGTTTTCTACACAACGTTTGCACGTCAGCCGATATGCAGATCACGTGACTCTCGAAACATATCCGAGCGCAGAACACGTTTCTTGCGAAGGATGCTGCTGATGACAACCTTGACATTAAAGTACGCATATCCTGCTGAATACAGCTGTACCGACTGCTATTTCAAGTTCAAACAGCTCTGCTGAATGTTAACGTAGAGAACTTTCACGAATATGCTTCAGTAGTGCCCCCTGTTGGGAAAATAGAAAATTTAGTTGCGCAAGATAAGTACCACCTGCTGTCGCCGGAAGAGAGAGTCGCAGTAAAAGCGAGCGTTCAGGCTGTGGATGAAAAATGTTTTGTTGTTGGAGGGGCGGGGAGGGGCGGGGGGTTCTTTGCAGTATATTTTGTGTGAACGCACCTGATTTCTTTTGCTCGGCTGTAGTTGTAATTTTTTTGATCTCAAACTGCTTCTTGGAGTTGCTTCCGGACACTTGCAAGTCTTCTGTACCGGTAGGATTTCTCTTTGATTTCTTCTAGTAATGGTTTGCCTACAGATGCACTCTGTATATACGATGGTAACAAAGAATGCATCATAAAAGAGAAATCTGCAGCAAGGAAGAGAAAATCTGCATGGCAAAAGGTTCTTTTCCATGTTGGAGATTTTTCCCAACCAGGGATTCTTAAATAATTCTGTAGCGAGGTCTTTAATAGGTTGGTTCCTAATGCAATTTAGTCAGCGAAGGAAGGGTAAAGGAAGTACCACGAAACCTAAATTCTTTTTTTAGGAGATCCCATTAAAAAAGTGCCATGGACAGGTTAAAGATTGGGATACAAGAGAACCTTATACGCACACTTTGCTTTCGCTTCTATAAGTTGCATTTTTTAAGAAATATCCATGGGAAGGGGGTTGATGCAGAGACCAAAAGTAGAGATCATTAATGGATGCCGGCTGAGTAATGTGCTACAGTTTTCGTTGAAAGAAGTTAGTAGTAGGCTAATACCGTGGTTCGGTCAAGGGTAGGTCGTAAGATTCCCAAACTCTCAACCAATTCGTGTTCCTGGATTCAACTGTGTAGGTACGCTAAAATCAATTAGTAAATAATCTCATCTGGATTAAAGGTAGTACAATATGGGCGAAGTCACGTTGAAATACTGCCTTTCCAGTCCACCTACGAGAAGAATCGGCCCGAATCCTTTTATACAAAATAAATGGATGATAAATATATTATTTTCTTTTTTCTAAATTTCTGCATTCCTCCTTTCTAAGTTGCCAAAATTTCTCTTCTTTTCTAAACCTTTTACTAATATCCCGACTAAGGCCATGTTGCTCTGTGTATATTGTCTGCAAATTGGGTGTGCTCTGTGGTCGATTTTCTGTTTGTTGGACGAAAAATCCAAGTTTCCGGGAGGAAAAGCTATGCTACCCTTATCTGAGAGCGACTAACGCAGCCACGTTGTGAAAAAGATCCATAAAAATTCCTCCCGTCATCGACGGGATTCGAACTCAAGTCTTTTCCATCCGGTGAGAGGAGGACGGCGATCCTACCAACTGGGCTACCCACGAGGGCTCACCAAATTGTCTCATACACTGAACTGTCATGCACCGAATTGTCGTGGACCCGTATGAAATATCCAGAGAATGGTTCCAAACTTAACAATAATCGTGTCATCCATCTTACAGACACTTGAAATAAGATAAAGCCATATCTTACAGTTGGTAGGATCACCGTCCTCCCCCACACTGGATGGAACGACCTGAATTCGAGTCCCGTCTAAAAGTGGAGAACTTTTATGGGTCTTTTTCATAATGTAGCTGAGTTAGTGGGTCTCGGGCGATGGTAGCATTGTTTTACCTCCTGGAAACTCGGGTTTTTTGTCCAGCAAACAGAAAATCGATCTCAGAAAACACGCAATTAACAGATAACACACACAGAACAATATGGCCTTAGTCGCCAATGCTCCTAAAACCTTACTACAAGAACAACAACAACCTACAAAAAGTTTAAGTAAAATCCTGGCCCTCTCTCTCACTATATCTGACAGAAGTCCTCTGCTTCTATTTATAAAACTATTTGGCTTCTACCAAAAGAGTATGAAGTGTGGAGAATTTACATAAAACGTACAAAACACAGCGACACCTCTATACATGGCAGATGTTATCTGGCAAACTGCGATGTCCCTGGTTCTTATTCATTCATTTTTTTCACCAAAAAAACACGACTTTACACCACGCTGATTTTCTTCCACCGAGCTATAAAGTTCACGCTTGGTTAACCCTAACAGAACTCTACAAAGGAGCGAAACATTTTCATCAAAGATGAAGTAGCGGGGGGTTCTATCAAAAATAATATCGCCACCCTGTCATATCTTCCTGCCCGATGTAATTTAACTATTCTTAGCTGCATAAAATCTTCCTAAATTATTCACTTCCTCTTCCAACGACAAGCTTTATTGAAACCATTTTCACGAACAGAAGGTTATTTTTAAATAAACAACAGTTCCATTTTTCACAAAACCAATATCAAACTATCAACTCGTAGATTAATCCGTTTCAGAATATTTTTTCTTCTCTATTTTATCTTGTCTTATACGGATAGTTGAATTCAGCTGCCTAAAAGAGCAATTTGATTATGTGAAAGGTGAGTAACCTCTGTCCGTCTTGCTACTTCATTATGTGTTGTAATACAGCCGGTTGCTCGCAGAAAGATTTCCAGTCTGAATGCATAAACTCATTATTATTAAAAGTAACCAAGGTAACGGTATCATTCTGAAAGCGCTTTTTTTTAGGGAATGAGACCTGGCAATTACCATTCTTCGGTATTCCAACAACACGTACAATTCAGCTTGGAGTGACTACAGGCATTTCGGGTTCTGTTGCGCGTTTATGCACTAGGTGGCCACTTTATTAGGTGCGCCTAACTAACAGCGATTAGTTCCTCCCCCGCTTTTTCCCCAAAAAGCCTACATTGTTCGTGGTATGAATTCAACCAAAGGTCGAAATTTTACCACAGGGACGCTGTTCCACGTTCCATCATGGTGTGCAATGGTTTAGACCATTGCACACCATCAGGCGTCCGCCGGGAATAAGTAAGATTGGTCTTCTCCTATGGTGAAACGTTACTTATTCGAGGTAGTGCAATATCATGGTAACTCGTTGTGAAGGTAGTCATAATATGAGATACAATTAAATCGATGCCATCCATTATACTACTTTGTAGTTCAAGATATTGCGAAGTATCACTGCCAGTTCTATAGTGAATTGCCAGGTCGTTATATACTGGGTTGTTATATACAATGCACAGCATTCGATTTTATTTTCTTCTGTGCTAATGCTGAACGCCAAAGCAACAAAATCAAGAGTTCGCTTTCCAGTAGCACAGCAACCCTCTGAAGTGATGCGTTGCGTTTTCTGCTATTACAGAAATTGGTTTTTGGAGATTGTACAGCGATGTGCTCATCTCACAATATAACTACCGATTCCAAAATGGAGGCAGGTCATATCCCATTATTGATGGTGCTGCATTATGCCTGTCCGATTTTATCTAAAGGGGTACTACGATTAGTACCAAAAGGGTGTTATCCATGGAACCCTTTCAAAGAGAATTGGGAAAAGCGGAAATGATTAACAGCTTTTTGGGCACAAACTATTTCTCTTTTCTGAGTGGTGTCCTTAGTAATCCTATCATCTCTGATTTCCACCTGTCTGTTTGATTGATTCGGTGAAAATAATCAATTTTCTTTCTTTGCAAACCTACTACCACGCAGAACTGGAATCAAGCTTTGTGTCCTTTGTGTCCAAGCAATTCATTGTGTCCTAAGGTCATTTCATTTTCAAGGACTGATGACCCTGAATGCTGTCTGAATCTTGATGAATTTTGATGAGGAACAGATGGAATGGAATTACAATCCATCTAGTCTAAGATAAGTTACTACGAACACCACACTAACTGAATTGACCTTTAATTGAGTTAAGGTTAATTGACCTTTAATTGACTTAAGTTAAATTCTGCTCCTCCTACAGTGTTAGGAAGAGCAGAATGTCCGCAATGTCGATGTACCGCATGGCATTCTTTGTTTCAAGCTCAACAACCAATGGTCCAAACCCAAACCACGAAACATCACCCCCACCAAACTTAAGTTGAAACGACACACTGTGGAAATAATGTTCTTCGGGAATCTGCCAGATCCTAACTGAGCCATTAGAATAGTGTGAAATATGCTCCATAGTAGTGGCTTCAATAGAACAGATTATACAAAACAAAAAAAAAAAAAATTGCCCAAGTCCTGCTCTTCCCCTTTTATCTTTAAATGTTTATATGGATTGCATTGAGTGAATTAATACAGAATGAAGAGAGCGATTTCAATAACTGCAATGGTGGTGAATAAAAAAAGAAAAGCCACTAAATAAAGAGAGGAAACAACATCGCTTATAACCCGGCAGTAACACGTGCCGATTCACTTGACGGTCAAGGTCAGCATTCCCCTGTCTGCTGGTTAATGGCGCAACAAAACCTTCGACGATATCCGATCGTTTTCGCTTTACCTCTTCGTTATCTTCAACAGCCATAAGAGAGAGAGAAAGAGAGAGAGAGATAACCTTGAATGTGACATTGTAATGCGCCGTCACCAGCTTCCATAACGCTCCAAGAACACCTGTCTCTGCTGCAGACCCACCCTATTCAATTCCATTATCGCTCTTCAGTAATCTGAATATTCGGAAATGATCTCGTTGGCGTCTCCAGGAGCATAAATTTGAAAGCGCGTTATTGAAAAACGCATTCTTATAACAATTTGCATCAATAAAAGATCATTATGTAGACAAAAAGAGAGTTTAAAAAATAGAAGGTCAATATTTTTTATCCTTGGCTACAAACAAAAGAATCTGGAGATGTCGTGGACGGTCCTCGTCAACTTATTAAGGAATTATCTCGAGGAAAATAGTTTCTTTGGAACCGGTAATTAAGCTTTTTGAAATGCGAGATTCGCTTTCTTGTATTGCATAACATTTTGCCCTGGTTGGTAGCACAGTTGGTAGGATCTCATCCTCCCCACACTGGGTGGAAAAGACCTGAGTTCGAATCCCGTCGATGATGCGAGGAATTTTTATGGGCCTTTTTCGCAATGTAGCTGAGTTAGTTGGTCTCAGGCGCTGATTCAGCTACAATATACGGTATATTGATAGCATATCTGATATGTTTGAAAATAAAAAAAACAAGACTCCTGGGAAAAAAACTCCTTATTCACTGATATTAGAGGAAAAAGAAATCGATATCCCATTGCCTTCTGTTCAACCAGACATTACGTTGCATACTGGAAATGTCAGAAGAAAAAAAAAAGAGGGAAAAGGGTGGATCATGTATTAACGCTCGTGTGCTTCCTTAGACAACAAATATATGGGAATCTTTGATAACGTGAAAATTTGATTCCACCGGAAGATTAATTACTTCAATTAGCAACGTAATCTCTGCGCTATTGTGTTTCGGGTGGCCCAATTCTGTCAGCCGTTAATGGCTTGTGCGGCTCAAAAGACTGCAAATACAAATTTCGATTGTACGAAGAAGAAATATTAACGAAAACAATTTGGCACTTTGGAACTAAGAACAAATGGATGCTATAAATATGAACTAAGCAGTTAAATACACGTGTTTGTGTACAACTGGAAGAAAAGAGGTAAACAAACAAACAAACAAAAGCAAATTTTGACAGGATCGCGCGGACTTCAAGAGAGGTATGATTGTCGGTGCTCCTTAAGCAGGTTACATCGGGGAAAATGGCTGTACTTACTGAGTGTTCAAATATTAGTGTCATTCGAATCTTCAAAGAATGGAATTGTCTGTCGGCGTGCAATGCGACGCCCAAGGGCGTTCCACACATGTTCCATCGGATTTAAGTCTGGTGATCGTGCTGGCCACGGCAGTCGTTGGATTTCTTCAGTTTCAAGATATTCCTCCACCACTTGAGCTCTATGTGCAGTGGCGTTGTCTTGCCTGAAAAGAAGATCCGTGCCACCTGCACTCCTAAAAATTCTCGCCTCTAGATCTGTTATCAGTCTAGAGGCGAGACTGAGAACTGTTCTTTTACACTGTTCACTCAGTGTAAAATCTTCGCCTTCGGCGACACTGTTCACAATGAAATATTCAGAAAAACATTTTGTGCTGTTAATATTGTCGAGTAGTGTATGTTTGTTATGTAGCGCGTATTCAACAATCTTTCAAGGAAATGTTTCTAGACATAGAGCGTGACAAAAACATGTTGAAAATCATTGAAAATTCTTTCTAAGCTTCATATAAAGGTGCCGAATCAAATTTACAGCTGGAACTCATAGAGGTTGAAAGAAGGGAATCGATTAAACTTCTTCAAAAGAAGCCTTTTCTAATCTGTCTCAGAAAGATGTAAAAATCCAAAGTGCGCTTTCTTACATCCAAATGTATATTTTGAAACAGCCATTTTCACTGATGAGGTAGATTAAATCGAAATAAAGAAATCAGATGAAAATTTAATTCCAGTATTAAAGATAAACACCACCAACATCACGCCAGACACGAAACGTTTAGCAAGATCAATGCAGTCTCAAAGATCCTCTACGAAGAAGTAAACTTTTTAATTCGCTTTACTTTTTACTTGACTTTTTTCTTTTTCTCATCTTCCTTTTGCATTTGATCAATTTTAACTCCAAAGTCGTCGGTAAACAATTTTCAAGGGTGGTTCAATAAGGTTCCATATTCAGGATACTAACCGAGAACATAAGGATGAAATCAAACCCAGTTATTCTTTTTTATCCAGCAAATCAGTAACTCGAACTAAGAATATACGGAATTACAATCATTAACCTGGCTACCGTTTGCACGGATAACAGCCGCTATTCGCCTAGGCATTGACTCCAATAGACGTCTGAAGACGCCCTTAGGGATTTGCAGCCATACTGCCTGTAATGCTTTCCACAGAGTAGGAATAAATTACAGTTCCAGATCAATAAGCCTCACTTCCAGTTCAGAAACATCTCACAGTTGTTCATTTGGACTGACGTCAGGTGAATTTTGAGGCCAATCAAGATGGGCGATATCTTTGCTGTTTTTCTCGAACCATTGGGCACAGTGAGTGCCCGATGACACGGGGTGTTATCATCTTGGAAGATCCTGTTTCTATCCCGGAAAAATCGCAATATTGTGGGGTGAACAAACTCTCCTAAATGCTGCCGGTAGACCTCGCCAGCGAACCGTTTGGGCATGAGAACCAAGGGTCCTAGTTCCTTCCAGAAAAACATGCCACATATTAAGCAACCACTGTCATCTGCCTGGATAGTGGGTACCACGAATGATGGGTCCATGGACTCGTGTTGCTTGCTCTATACACACGAAGGCGTTCGTCGGCGTGTTGCACAAGGTATTTGGTTGTCCAACAATGTCCAACCAGCGTGTTGTTGACACCACAGCATTCGCCGTCGTCGACGATGATCAGCGGTGAAGAGAGGGTGTCTCTTGGGTCATCTGCTGTAGAACCACATACGTCTGAGTGTGCGGTGCATCGTCACTTCGGACATTGCTCTTGCATTCCCCATATTGTACTGCGATATCAACTGTTGCACAGTGACCCGCTGCTGAGCCTGTACAATGTGCTGTGCCCTTTGCTTACCACAAACATCCATCTTCTGTAATCATTTACAGTCTGGAGGAGGTCATTTGACACCATTCTTTGACTTGCATGACCAGATGCAAATTACCGATGCTCTAGCACAGGAAGCTATTTGGCTTTATATGCTGCGAGCTATGCGACATAGTCCATTGCTCATGGGGTAGTCATAATTCAGCGATCACTGAGTGTATATTGATGCCTTCGTGGTCTTATTTGCCTTTTGCTTATCACACACCACAAACTGCCACGAGCCCTGCCAAATTATGTGTCCAGACTTCTCTAGGAATAAATTCTAGGAACAACTGGCTCATGCTCATGAGCCAGTTGTTGGGTGTCCTAGAATTTTTGAATCCTAAGCATTAATGCAACCCTAAACCCAGTAAACTATAAACTGTTCAATAATTATAGATATAACTCGGCCATGTTTTCTTTTTATCTCTAGACAAAGTATTTTTTAAGAAGTAGTCCAACGTTCCGAGCACAGATATACAAAACAAACACTGATAACCGATACAAAGCGAAGTTTTTTCGAGAAAAAATAAAAAATGGGGCATTCGTATTTTCGTGCGAGTGGACGTTTATGATTTCTGATGTGCTCGCTGTTTATCTCTACCACGGAAGGTAGACTTGATTAAAAATCGGAATAAAACAGCAGCTGCAGTCTTCGCAGATAAATGGCGTGATCCGGGGCAACACATGTATGGCAGCAGATACCATCCACAATTTTCCACAACTTCGCTTAAAAACATTTAAAATTTCTCAAAACGTATTTTGCAAGTTGTTTACCACACTTTACGAAAACATCGGACTGCAATCGAATAAATTACTGTTGAAATTCTAACCATTAAACAGCTTCGTTGCCCAATTTAAGTATGACGAAGTATCGGTTTTAATTAAGTTAATTCAGGTCTGACTGATTAAGAAATAACCCGATTATCAAAGAAGGCGACCTCTGTCGACCTAAATCTGCACGAAGTTTCTGATATGGAAGTTGGTGAAGTTGCGCTAAGAATAAGAATTTAATAGGCGTAAGAATTAGTGTCGCTATTGTGGTATTTTCTTCTTAATCTTTGTACAGTGAGATACATATTGTACTGTATATACGGTGCCTACCATAATATTGGGACTGTGAGCTAAGAGCGTGTTGGACAGCTGTTGACCCAAATCCCCGAGTATGGAGTCAACAAGACGATGAAAATTGGCACGAGGAATACTGGACCATTAAAATGGTACCATGAGTGACACTGTGCTTTTCCATTTCAACCATTTCATCACAGATGCTCAATGGGATTGAGACTGTACATTGGTTTGTCCAGGGCAGATACTTGAATTCTTTCTCGTGTTCTTCAACCATTGTTTCACACATTGGGAGCAATAGATGGTTGCATTGTCATCTTGAAAGTACCCGTATTCATAGAGGAAAACAAGAAACACTTCCGGTGGTATCTGATCTACCACGCTGTTCAGATATATTCTAGCATTCAAGTGCTCTCAACTTGGATCAGGGGACCATATCTATGTTACTAAATCGCAACAGGATGATTCCTGTACCGTATATGGTTTCCTCCATACATATAATCTTTCATCGTTAGCTAAAAGCGTAATTTTGGGCTTATCGGACCATCTGACTTGCCTCAAATCCTCCTGATCTATCCTTTGCGTTCTCAATCCACCGAAAAATCCAGCAATGTGGAGGTCTTCCTGCTGAAATGAGTCAAAAGCATCCAATGTAAAAATCTAAGTCCTTTTATATTTCGTTTTCCGAGGGTGATTAACAATTCACTTTATCCTTTTGATCTTTAAGGTAATGGTACCATGAGTGACCCTGTCTTAAATTATATTTTACGCCATATTGGCCTATAGATTACCTAGATTTAAAGGCTGTAAGTTTTGGTACATAGCTTTTTACGTTCTCACGTAGAGTTAGGAGCAGAGGAGAATTACATCCGTTACCTTTGGAAACCAGAGAAGCCACCACCCACACACCTAATAAAAGGAAGTCACAAGAAGTAGAAAAGTTCAAACATCGTGCCCACACACAAACAAACAAAAGATGCGCTGAACTAAACGGGGTGCCCCGACGTAGCATTTGTTCGTTGTAGAGATGACGAATGAAGCTGTAGCATCCAACTAGGTCACATCTGCTATATCGGACTGGATGTTGAATACTCTGTTTTCCTTTTAGGTTGCGTATTGGAAGCAATAAAACGGCAGTTAGCACAAGATGATGGAGCATTAATCACTCTTAAAATAATCAATTAGGGTCGCTTTAGGAATATGTGGACATCGGAGTAGATTATGGACATTGGAGTTGAATACTGTTAGAGGAAAACGGAATTCATCGCAGAGGGTGGAAATATCCAGGTTATTAATTCTGTCTCCTGGTGGATGATGCTGAGCTGTTTGTGGTTAATGTTGACGTAGGATTTAAGGTGCATCGGCCACTTAAACCGACTAACTCAGCCACATTGTAAAATGGCTTAATGATGTAAGAAGCACATCCATTTATGACCGTCCTCTGTGTCCAGTCGTTCAAACGACCGCTAATCCACTGATGGAACTTCCCCGTTATCCTCATCTCCTCTAATTTATACAACAACTCTGTGATGAGGAACTGCATCAAAAACCTAATTAAAATCTGGATGCGTACAAAGTGGTTTTATCATTCAACTGCTTGATAATCTGTTCGTAGTAATTTATTCTTCATCAAATCTTGCTGAGGCCCATTTAAGATACCGTTCTTGTATTGCGTGTTCAATCATAGATTCTATGGCCCTACCAACCACACGATGTTTGAATATTTCAAATAAAAAGGGCAGAGGGAAAATTCATTACCCAGACTTGCTTGCGACGCCCTCGTGGGTAGCACAGCTGGTACGATCGCCACCCTCCTCACTGGATGGACAAGACCCGAGTTCGAGTTCCATCGATGATGGGAGCAATTTTTATGGGCCTTTTTCACAACATGGCTGAGTTAGTCGGTCTCAGGCGAGTGTAGCGTGGCTTTTCCCCTAATAAAAAATAACGAACAGCCATTGAATACGTAAACTATGTGCCTAACCTTAAAAAACGAGTTGGATTTTCAAAAATCCATCATGTGCTGGGTCCCCAGAATGCCGGATTTATGGGATTTTACGCTGAAACTGATGAAAGTGAAAGTTTTGCGGTTATAAGTTACGTGTATACTAGATCTAAAACCATAAATTCAAATTACGGAAAAGAGGTAATTTATTTTCTTTTTTGTTTATTCATTTTATTCTATATTATTTTTTGGCTGGTACAGCCCAAACCTATCGCTTCCTCGCACTATGACTAATACTAATACCACACTCGTGAACCAAAACATTATGACCACCCCTGTATCCACGAGTGGACACATCCTAAAACACCTAGGAGTGGCACCACCAACCGGCGCAGCATATATAGTGACGGCAAGGGTAGTGCCTGCCATTAAAGAGAAACAACTAGTGGGGGACCCCTAGAGAAGGGTGGGGAAGGATATATAGCGAAGTAAAGCAGACAGCTGAGGAAGAGGTGGAAGATGCCAAAATGACACTCTCCCGCACGATCGTTTGCCTAAAGGAGGGGTTAGCAGAGGACTGAAAACCAGTCCAAACTCAAGGTACTAGGCCTCACTAACAACAACAAACGCCTATGCAGGGACACGGGGCTCATGTGCAACCGTTCAATATACCTAGACCTACATCAACAGCTCCTCATATCCAGCATCTCCAATCAACAGCTCCTCATATCCAGCATCTCCAATCAACAGAACCTACACATCTGGAAAACAGCAAAGAAACCTTTACTGCCCTTCTGAGCTATACCACCAGTTTATTCTAGAGACACAAACGTCTTCTTGCAGTTGCAGCTCCACCTCTTTCTCAACCATGGACTGGTTACTCATGGACGCAACCTAGGAACTATTTCTGCATTAATAACACCACGAATCTTGCTTTGCTGGAGTTGTTTTTGGATAACTTTACTGCTATTGTTTAATTGGAGAATTTTATCCTTTGTGGACTGCTTTGGGCAGCGCTAGATAGAAGTGCTTTATCGTGCAGTATCCTTTATTGTATTCTACTTTTTTTTTCTTTATGCTATTTTCGTCTTCTCTTCGTTTTATGCTATCCTGCTCCTGAGTGAAAGGGAATGGTTGTGCGTGTGTCTCTGTGTGCTGGTGCTATCTTGTCGACACGAGATTATTTTGAATGGTTCCAAATTCGCTTTGGACGTGCAGCACGTGATACATTCGTAGTTGTGACCCACCTCTTCGTGGTATAGATGGGAATTGGGCAAGCTGAAACAGAGTTCTGTATTCATGACAGTGAACCAATGTGAAGTTAAACTGATGTTCAGGTGTCGTCCTACATAAGATACGATACATGTCTACCTCAGCATTGTTTAGGACAGGGTTTTGCCCTACCTGTGTCATGTTTCATGCCTCAAGGCTCGCATTGTGCAAGAACGGTTCCAGGATCATGACCAAACATTCCGTGTGCGCCCCTCGCCGCTAATTTCCCCCTACATGAATCCCATCGAAAATTTGTGGGATGCAGTGGAACATAGCATTCGTCATTCCCCATCAGTGCTTCTCTCTGTTTCCGAATTCCAGGATGTTCTTCTCTCAATCTGATCCAGGATTCCTGTGGATACTAACACGTTGTTCGGTAGGTGGTCATAATATTTTGGCTCCTGAGTGTATTTATATATATATATATTTTTTTTTTTTTTTTTTATTCAGTAAATTAATTAGCGCTTTATTTATTTATTATTTTCGTTGGTGGTGGTGACTTTGACAAGAAGGAAACCACTCTGCAAATGTTTGCCCAAAAGTTCGAGAAGTAAAAAAAAATGTACAACAGCAGGTGGCGCTGATAGTCAAGGGAGATTTGATGAGATGAAGCGGATGTAATCGGCTTAAAGCTCGATTATAAAAACCTAATGAGAGCAGTTTCTTCGAGTGATTATTATGGTACAATGGCGTTCACGTGTCTTCTTCAGAACGGAGGACAGTTTTCGGTTTCCATGGTAACGTGTTAGCAGTACCGCGGGGTTTTGTATTTCCTATTTAACGTCACCTTCTCTTAATCAAGAATTGCGCAACTGGCCTATTAGCCGCGGTACAATGGCGATTTATATCTGCCGACAAAGTTCTCGGCCAGTTTCCACCCTCTCCTTCCCGCTGATGAACACGTAATATCCATTGCTCCCCGTGGTGCGCATTGGCATCATAACGACACCACTGCTTTCCGGCCTGCATTTCCGGGTTGTTGTTGAAAGGAGCGCAGCAGCTGTTTGTCTCCAACCGCAACAGAGGCAGCGATTTTATCCGTCCAAGTGTCCAGACAGCTCAATTAAATGCCCACGATTCGAGCCCATTTCTTTCATTTCGTGCGTACAGACAGACGGTCTCGATGCTTTCACGAGCAATGCGCAACAGTTTTATTGACCCCATTAAGGAGAACATGGCTAGCACTTTATCTCCACAACAGCTAACCGCTTGCTGCTTACAGATGATTGAAAAGCGTATAGCGAATTCCCAAACTTATAAAATTTGAGATTAAATTTTATAGAAAAAATATGAATCTTTAAATTGTACTGTATTTTCTTCTTAACAATCGAATTTGTAATTTTGTAATCTTTGTAATTTTTAAGCAATTATTTTAAATTTTATCATTTTACAATTTAAATAAAATTCGCAATCATATAATATTAAATTCGCTTAAATTATTATACTTCCAATGCGATTATTATATTTTGTTATATTAATATTCTTATCTCTCTCTCTGTACGTTAAAAAAGTTTTCCCCCTAGCGATATTTATTCCAGTCAATGGGAGAAGAAGGCGGGAAAATAACGTCACTACAAATGCGCGGGTAAATAATTCCGTTGAAAGACAACTGGCTGCATAACGTTTACCAATCTCGTGCACGTGCTTCACTTTTTAATACAAGATCATGCCTGGCATCTTTTGATGTTCCATTGTAATATCAGCTGATGAACGGACCCAATATACTGTAGTATGTATATTTGTAAATAGCTTAGTATTTTGTAAATATTTGTATAGGAACCCGAACCAAAAAGCCTTGTCCTAAGTGACCTATGCAAACTCAGGTACATAATTACATAGTGATATTTATTCGACCTTGAGAATGCCGCGTGGTTGGGTAGCCAACAGGAGATGAGGGTCACGTGGTACAAGTTGGGGGGAATTACGTCACTACGAATGCACAGATACATAATTACATATGTAATTTCCAGATTAGATATCGATCAGTGCGTTTCGACATTTGTGTCTTTTCCATAGAAAAGATTTGACTTTTCATGCCTCTACACTTTGCGTAGAAAAGCGCGAGCGGGGGACGAACCAACCTAGTATTATATTAATATTAATAATATAAAATATTAATTATTATAATATAATAAATTATTATATTATTATACGTATAACACGATGATCATACTTCCAATTTGGTTGTAGCATTTTATAGGGCTACACTCATAAAAATTACCATTTTATTTTAAAAAAATTTATAGAAAACGCATGGATCTTTAAAATTTATAATATTTTTTTCTTAATAATAGGAATATTTTTTTAATTTTTAAGCAATTTTTTTAAATTATCTTAGTGGACCCTCTCATAGGCGATAATGTTAAAACGCATAGAAAGTCGACCCACCATTGGAGGAACATAGAAACAGGCTGCATTCATTGAGAAGAGTTCCTACAGAGTCGTTTTCTCCTTCCTCAGTTCAAATCCTCCTTTTTTATCCCCCTACCTTTTTTCTTACCCCCACCCGTTTTTTTTCTCCTTCTAATACTTTAAATTCATTTCAGTATATATGGTGATTTACTTATGTTTTCACACATATTTAATAATTTAATAATTTTTTAAATATTTTAAATTGTTTTTTAATACAATGACCACACATTAGCTAAAATGTAGCCTATAAGAAAATTAAGATGACAGTGATGTGTGCCAGTTGCAATAAACATTAATAAATAAAGAATTTTATGTACACACTACTGGGTTCAGGTGGGTGATAAAAGGTTTCAGTACAGTGAGACAGGTGTACTGATCTTACTGTACTGAAAACTGATATAATTATCCACCTGAACCCAGTAGTGGTTATATAAAATTCTGTATTTATTAATGTTTATTGCAAATGGCACACATCACTGTCATCTTAATCTCCTTCTAGGCTGCATTTTATCTAGGCGAGAAAAGTGTTTTAAAGCAGAAAAGTAGCATCTCGAATATTGCGTTCAATAAACTAATAGCTCACGAGAAATTAAAATGTAGGGGGATAGGAAAGCATAAAGAATACTGAAAAAGACAAAACGATAGTGCTCGAGGGGTTCGGGGTTGCTATTCCCGTTTCTATAGTAGGACCCTGAACATAGTTCTGGGAGCATCCTTCTGGTGTTTAAATATGGTATATAAAGATAATAATAAATAAAATTAAATTAATAATAAAAATGAATAAATAAATACTCCTTTAGTTAGCTAATCGGGGGTACAAGTTTTCTACGTTTGTATGACCCCGAAGAGGCTGGGAGTATAGACTATAAATATATTTAAAGGCATTTTGATTTAAGTCATAAAATTAAAAGGAAGACTAAAGACTTATATGCCCAGTACAAGCAAAACAAAACTAAAAAAATTAATAATTTTAATAATAAAGCACTGTGTCAGTGGTATAATTGATTTCATAAACTGTAAAGATGTTATGACATAATTCCATGCTGTTATTGAGAGAGAAGCTTTGCTTCCTTTGCTAATACAAATATCAGTATCTTTCTTACAATTCCAGCATCAAAATTCAGATAATTTTGGTATTGGAGTTGTAAGAAAGGTATTGATACAGATAAAGACTGAAACATGCTTACGACTTTCTTGTGGACTGTTCACTAGACGAAAACAAGTGAGAGCTATCATCTAAAACTATCTATAGATTTAAAATATTTAATTATTCACTTGATATCGATGGTTCGATTGTTGATGATTCTGCTGCTCAGGTGGCTGACAAACTAAATGAGTATTTTGCATCTACATTCACACCTGAGGAGTTCTGTAGAGAAGTGGAGGACAGAAGCTTAAGAAACGCTAACAGGGAGTTAAATGATTTCGTTATAACTGAGAGGAAAGTGGAGGAGAAATTGTTCAAGTTGAAATTGAGAGAAAGGCACCTGGGGTAGACGGGATCTATCCAGGTAGATTACAGGAGGCAGCAAAGGAAGTGATCAAATCCTTAGCCATGATTATGAGAGCATCCTTGGACTCAGGGGAAGTCCCCACGGACTGGAGATGTGCAAATGCATTCCCGGTTCACAAAGGGGGATCAAAAGGTGATATGAATAATTACAGACTTGTAATTACTCGTGTCGCCTTTAGTTTAACTTCTGTTCCGGGGAAAATAATGGAGTCACTGGTTAAAGAAACACTGCAGGATCATCTAGACAGGATTGCAATTATAGTTCAGACACAGCATGGCTTTGTTAAGGGGAAGTCTTGTGCAGGGCCGTGCAAAAGTACTTGGGGGCAAGGATGCAAAAAGGGGTTAAGGGACCTCGTTTATTTATGTTGAGACTTTGATGGATCCTTCGATTGGGCCCTCTAGATCGAGTACCGTGGTGTGGCGTATCCAACGCACCCCTTTGCATGGCCTGGGCTTGTGTGATCAATTTGATTGGATACTGTGATGGGTTACAAAGGAACTGGATGCAAAAAATAATTTTGATATCACATACTTGGATTTTAGGAAGCTTTTGATACTTTTGCACATGGAAGACTGCTGTACAAATTGGAAATGTATGACATTAAGGGTAAGTTGCTACAATGGATAAAGGGATGGTTGAGTGGGAGACGACAGAGAATGGTAATCAATGGACACTGCTCTTCGTGGACTACTGTTTTTAGTGGAGTTCCTCAAGGTTCCGTGTTGGGCCAATTGTTATTTTCTGTATTTATCAATGGTATTGATGAAGGTATTTCAGGCTTAATGTACAAATCTGCATACGATACGAAGGTTGGAAGGGTTTTTAATGACAATACGCTACTGCAACTGGATCTGTAAAAGTTGGACAGATGCGCTGAGAGGTGGCAACTGAAGTTTAAAATTGAAAAGGTACTGCCTATAGGTAGCAGTGATCCCAGAGTAACGTACCAACTGTGTGGTGTTACACTCAGGGTAATGGAGAATGAAAACGACCTGGGGATAATTGCGCAGTCAGATATGAAGTTTTCTGCGCAGAAAACTCAAGAATAGCTCATGGTGTCTTGTCAGTGATTACAGGAATTTTGCTAGCAGGGATAAGGAGGTGATTATCCACTTGTATAAGGCATGTCAGGCCACACCTTTAGTGTGCATATATGTGTGGGGGGCCCCATTTAAGGAAAGACGTAGAGCTGCTAGAACGAGTACAGAGAAGGGCAAGGAGATTGGTGAGTGGAACAAAGGGTTGTTCTTACCAAGAAAGGCTTAAGTTCTATAAATTGTAGAGTCTGTAGACTAGGCACCTGCAATGTGATCTGATTAAGGTGTACAAGGCCTTGAATATAGCTGGTTCAATTAGGAGTTTCATCAAGTGGGAAATCTCTATAATAGGGAGTTTGGTATGATTAATCAGCATAGAGTTATTACTTAACATGTCCCAAACCAAATCTAAAGTGTACTCGACATTTACATTCGTATATAGGGAAGTGACATCTAACGAGAATAACTTATCATTATTGTCAAGTTTACAATCCTTGAGGCTATTGAATAATGAATCGTAGTTTTTTTATGCAAAATTTCAGTCTGTCTAAAGGGTTTAATGATATTGTATAAGTGGGTGGCTAAAGGTGAGAATGCTGACTTTCGGTACGAAACGATCAGCCGAATGGGAATGCAGTTTTATACATTTTTACCCGACCTAAAAGTGTGGGAATATTGTCGGTTCTGGCCTTCAATTCTTTTATCAGAGATTTACCTTTCTACGATTGAACACATACATTTGACACCTTTTCTTTCGCGTATTAGATATTATGGGAGGTACTTGGACAACGACCTCTGTATCCCTGATACTAGTACTATTCAAGATATTTTACATTATTTTAATAATATCCATCCCAGAACTGAAGTTTACATTAGAAATAGAAAACACTGAAACCAAATCGTTAAATTTCCTAAACTGCACACTCACCCGAGATACGAATAGTATTCAATTTAATATCTGTCGAAAACCTACTAACAGTGGTATGTTCGTTCATTATAACCGTTATCCTCCGTTCACCTACAAAAGGTCAATTATTTTTAAACAATATCTTAACGCTTATAAATATTCGACATCCGAGTTAGCTTTAAACTCTGAGATACAGATATTAACCAACAGATTCTTAAATAGAGGTTATCCTCTTAATACTATAAACCAAATCAAAACAGGTTAGAAGAAACTACACAAAATAACAACAGTAATACCAAGAAATACTTTA
Source organism: Mastigoproctus giganteus (assembly GCF_048544385.1). Lineage (NCBI taxonomy): Eukaryota > Metazoa > Arthropoda > Arachnida > Uropygi > Thelyphonidae > Mastigoproctus > Mastigoproctus giganteus. The sequence continues at coordinate 201,752,093 of NC_143582.1, read as the reverse complement.
TTTCTATTCCATACATTGCACAATGACGCAACAGGCTTTTTAAAGACACAGAATTTAAAATTATATCTAAGGCCATACGGAAATTATATATACTGTACTAAACAATCGTTCTATCTTTTCTTCATTTTCGAGACAGATAAACGATCTAGTAAATAACATTTCTTGCAGTAATTGCAATTCATCTTATCAAGGCTCGACGCGTTCTACTGTGGATCTGAGGTAAAACAACGTGAGTCCTCAGTTCGAGCGGCTCGAGCAGGCGCGTCAGAATTGGCTTTTCATGCCATTAACTAAAGCCACTCTTTTTTTTATTATTTAAAGAGGCAGAAATACTCAGTGTTAAACGTAACTACATAAAATTATTGATTGTGGAAACTCTGGAAATTAAATTACACGAAAATTCTATCGATGTTTTATTTCTAATGCGCCAAGATATCAAATAATCTCTATATATTTTAAATCTCGGGTACAAACACTAGATTAAAATAATAATACGTCTTTTTTCACTCATAGTCGTCTGTTGGTGGTTGGATGTGTTTTGGGGTCTGATTGGGGTTCCTTAGCTATCGACTCCGGATTAGTCGAATCGTTGGTGTAACTTTGGGTGAGAGAGTCCTCCCCCTTTGCCTCTGGTTTAAAATCGGAAAACGGAGTTACGCACAGGAATAGATCGTCCAATGAGTTCGAGGAAAGCATCAGATATTTACAGTACAGAAGATAGCAGGAGGAGCAAAGCCAGCTCTTTACTCCTTGTTGTAAATGTCCATGGGATGCAGTACCATATTCTGACGTTTAAGCAAATGAAAATGCAGATTCATTTATGTATTTCTTACCTTGTGGATACATTGCTGAAAATTTCTTTGAACGCAATATTGAGAATCTTACTACTCTCCACGAGGTATTTGGCTCTAGTATTTGAATTAAACTACACCAACTCATCAGTGTTTGTAAGTTGCTAAGAAAAGTATAATATAGAAAGAGAAACAAATTAAATTAAGTACCTCTCTGGAAGGTACGTAAAACCCAATTAAGAACCTGTTCTATCAACCCATCTGTGCTCACCTATCACGTACTCCTGACCCCCATAGATAGGCTTCAGAGAAGAGGGCGTAAAAAATAACTTTTGTTTATTTTTGTTCACTCACAGCAGCACAAGCGTTGCCTTCGCAACGAGTTGCGCTAGTATTGGACTACTGTACTTCCAAACAAATGGCCTCCTCGAAAGGTTAATCTCCATTTATTAAATAACTACAGCCACATAATTGCATAGCGTTATTGCATTGCTCTTTATGCTCAGAGCTGTATGCAACCCTCAGTGCGATACCAATGCAACTCATTGTGAAGTGAAACTTCACAATGAGTTGCATTGGTATCGCACTACTTTCGATTGGAACACAGAGTGTGACGCTGGCGCAGACAAGTCCTCGCACCTAATAACTCTGAGAAAACCATAAACAAAAATTCAAAACCATACTAAGAATTTGTATATATTTATGAAGGTGTAGAATAATAGAAAATATTATTTGTGATAATGCGGATCCAGCCTCATTATTTGTTGTTGTTGTTATTTGGTTTTTAGGAACATTAGCAACTAAGGCCATATTGCTCCGAGATATGCGGTGGTCATTCCCTGAATGACCTTTCCGCATCCTCCGTATTTGGTGGTGACGGGCTCGAACCCCGGTCTAATCAAGAAGCGTGTGCTACGCACTGCTGCTCCTTCCCACCTGGCTACGGAGGCGCCCCTCATTATTTTCGAGAGGGCCTTCACAAGGACATTCCGCTATCACAGGGTTAATTTACGGTAGTGGTGTATGTATTTTTTTAATGTGTAAACATCCTTGGCGGCACCTACTAAATTTCGGATGGTAGTAAAATTAATGTGTCACGATTTTGCGACGCGGAAATGGCGTCATTTGACGTCATTTCCGTTTCATAACAAAGAAAATCGGAGTCGGAAGAGGAGATCGCGCAATGGATTCTGGGAGATGATCTTTATGAGCTCAGAGCTGGCATAAACCGGCTGTGCAGAAAAATGTTTATGATTTGGGGCATACCACTTAGTTGGCTTTGGGTTAACCATTGCCACCCGTGGCAGAAACCTTTTGGTAACCAGAAAAATTAATATCTTGAGGGCAATGATCTTCAGGATGTGCTCAGAGCTGGCATAAATCAGCTCTGAGCACATTCAAGATTTGGATGTGCACATTACACCAGCTTCAGCCTTACCAGTTTTGCAAATGTCCAAGTCTGATTCATTCCATTTACGATCTAGTATGAGCTCTTCATTGTCGTCGTAGATCTTGATATTGTAAGATATAGATCTTACAAATTTAAATAAGAATATTTGTTTTTTGCTAAAAGTAAGGTTAAAGTTTGAAGAACGCTAGATTTCGTAATGGACAGTTTTAAGCGTGAGAATTAAGAATATTAGCAAAGGGGTAAGCAAGTAATTCAAATAATACGAGAGAGAAAACAGGGACAGCAAGACTAGGTAAAGGGGTGCCATTTGAGAATAGGCGTAAAGGGGTTGCTTAAGGAAGAACAACAGGACGTGAAATGGGACTATACGAAGTGCCTCCTTTGATCTATGACGCCGTTAGAACCAAAACAGGAAATGAGTGGATGTCCAGTGTTCGCGTCAAAATAAAACGGCGTCAGGCTGACTGATATTTGGGTGTTCGGATACATTTAGAGAGAAATGTGTGAAACGAAAATGAGTGTTTTTGGAAGTTACCCATGGATATGAAAGGGTGATACTGCCTGTGAGGAAAAAAAAAAAAAGAAAGTTCGAGAAAAGGGTTGGTTTGTGTGCTAGGGAGAATTGTGTTAGCAAATAGAAAGGAATGAAAAATTAAACAGAAAAAGAGGATTGGTTGGAGTCCTTGGGGGAGGCATGCCAAACATGAGGGGAAGGGTAGAGTTCGGGAAGAGAAAAATTGAGAGAAGAGCATTCTGTGTGGTGTGGTCTAAGGGGAGAGGGTCGTGAGTTGCGGGTTGAAATAGAGGTAGGCGAGTTTGGTAATGTAGGCCCTTGTGAAGAGTCTGAAGGAAACCTCGCGAAGGAACTGCTCATGGGTTCTAGTGCCGACCGCAGGGAATGAGCCAAGTATGTACTCCCGTGAAAATATCGTCTTCACAAGAAGGTGCGTCATGCCAAGAGTGCCTGAGGAGTGAACGCAAGCCTGTCAGCCTCGAAGGAAAACCGGAGTTCCCAACAATCTGAAGTAAACCTGTGAGCCACGTAGGAAACTTGAACGCAAGGACATTGGAAGTAGCGGCGATGTCGGAAATTAAGTCTGTTCCTCGTTTCTCTATTGAATCCTGAACTCAAGGACTCATAACCTAGCTTTGTAAGCAATTGAGTGATAGTCCTTGTAAAAGAAAGGAACATTCCTGTAAGGGTGGTTCAGGAGTAGTAAAGGGAAAGTAAAAATATAAAGGAATTAGCAAGAAATTATATTTATAAGGGTAGTACTGTAAGGATAGGTTAACCTGTGTCATTAAATTAAGCCAAGTGCCAAACAAGGTAATATATCAGATGAGGTGCAAAGAGAAATAAATTTTATTAATAGAAAAACCTCATAGTAAAGAGGGATGACTAATATGATAACTTGGGTGACAAAGATGTTAATTAAGGTATAATGGGTGACCTATAGGGAATGTTATTGAGATAAGAGGGTACCAGACGTAATACGCTTCGTGTGTTAAAGGCAAGAAACAAAGATTCTAAAGGAGTAATAAAAGCTGAAGTAAATATTATTGATGTACGAGAAAGACAGAAAAGAAATTGGTAAGGTAAGAGAATGATTGAGTAATACACTATTTTTTTACAAAAAAATAAAACGATGTAATTTTTGTCACTGGAATTGTATTTGTATTTTGTTATTATAATTGTGTTTTTGTAATTTTATCTTGAATTTGAATTTTGTTCTTCTCATTAATAAAATCAATTATATGTACAAATTTTGTAATAAATAACATAAAATTGTTTATGACAATTTTTTCTTCATACACCATTTTAAGAACCCTGAAAATTGTTGAAAGCTTAAAAAAAATTTGGCCCACGTGTACCTCACCTACATTTAATTTGGCTCGTCGTTTAAAAGGGTTGTCCACCCACCAGTATACAATTTTAGATCTCAATGATTTAGTGAAACAAAATCCCTTTCACTTCTGTGCGTTTATACATAATGCACTTGGAGAAGATTTGTTTTCAGGTCCGAACGAAAACAGCAAAAGGATTTGTAATCTAACTAATATAATGCAATAATTGGCTCGCAAATAACGAAAAATAATGGTTTAGAGGCACGTGCGTGCCTACGCAGTTTTGCCTCCATCGCACGTTGCTGGACTTCGACTTCTTTCCATTCATTTTTGCCATCAGACGACACTTGGTTTTCGATCAAGCCACGTGCGTTTCATTTATCGTCTGCTGCACTTCAGCTTTATCTTCTGTACACCAATCTCCGTTAATCTGGCAGACAAATAAGAACTGATGCGGGTATGACACGCGTCCCAGACTACATTTTACTGAAAACCTAGAAACCTGCGTTATTCTCAAGGGCTGGCGTTATTCGGTATGTGAATGCACTTTCTAGAGTTATGTTGACGATGACAGCGATTTAATAATTTTAAAAATACGATGATAAAAGGGACCTAATTTTAGCACGTGATTCTAAACTAGATTTGTGGTAAGGCGATATAGTTTGATAAAAATTGACAGCCCAACGAGTGCAGGGTTTAAGATGAAGTGGCTCTAATACCGAAAAACTCTCTCGAGATATTTTTGTAAGACACGACCGGTTTAACTTTCTTAGGAAAACATATCGAGCTAATTTCTTCCAAATTAAATTAAGAAATCAGAAGAAAAAAGTCTTGACATAGTAATCAGTTGTCTCGAAAATATTATTCTGAAGAATTATCCATGATTGTGATTGGTCACCTGAATACCCGAAAGGGCGACTGAATGAATTTCAAATAAAACTGCTGACTCCCCCATTTTAGGCGTCCAAAGCAATGTTTATATTACAGACCTTTTTTTTTTTTTTTTTGCAATTATAGCATTCGTATCTTATACAGACCGTTTCCACCCATGACTGAAATTTTGGAATTGAACCTCTTTTAAATGAACATTTCTCAGTTGCGAAATATTAATATTCATTTGAAAAATCTATTAAAAGGTAGAGCAATACCAAGGCAACTCGTTGTGGGGAAGAGTTTTCCAAAGCCAAAAGAAAAAAAACTTTTTTTTGTCTGTCAGCAGGTAAGAATTTAATCTTTTTGTATTTATCTTAGATTTCCTGTTTTCTATTGTAACGGCGATTGAAAACTTTGTAATAGTAATATTGTAATTGTAAATTGGTAATTATAATAGTAATATTATGTACAGGCTGTAATACGAGAAAAGGGTGGTCCTACTGGATATTGAATAAAGGATTCAAATATTTTTGGTCAGTGAGTGTATAAGAAGTTGACATATATCTATGGAGCAGTCTAGTAGTGGCCTTTCTAGTCCTTCATAACGATATGAATTATGGGACACTGATATGAAAAGAGGCAGCATTTTTATTTTTAAATGAAATTGGTGCATAAAGAGATCCTGATTGGACAATCGAGTAAGCCCCGCCCTTTTTCCTAAAACAATAAAATTTTAATTAAAAATTATATAAAATGTCATTTTAATTAAACTACAGAGGATAATACTGCAAAAAATTTAAATTTTATAATTAAATGCGCAGGAATGTAGCGCAAAATTCTGATTAATTTACGGTTTCTGAATGTTAAAATACTTGGCGGATGGGTACAGCCCATACTAATGCGGTGATGCGGTTGCCAAAGAGCAACTTCCGAAAATTATGAAGTACTGTATTCGAGTTAATTGATTTATCTGATATTTATAACTTTCAGCACTCGAATGTTTTCGCAATTCTAGAAAATGTGTAACTCTTTTCCATGTGTTATTAATGTCAGGACCGATTATTAGATAATTAACTCGAAACAGATTTCTGCTGCGCAGTTCTCCATAAGTAATTGGTCAGTGGAATTGTCTGCAGAGAGGAACTCTCAAAATAAACTTCCATAATTTGACGCTTTCCTTGACCTTCTCAACACAAACGGCACGTGGCTTCCCAGGCAGCCACGTGTCCGTACGTTACATCGTGCACTTTATGTTAATCCCTCAAATTCATCCAAGTTGGGTTAGAAAGCTGCAAATAACAATTTAATGCGGATAAGGAAGGCCACCCATCACGCGAAACAAACATCGTGGAGATCAACAACATATTTTGGGGACATGTATGTCAACACATTTTCACATGAGCTGAGTTTCTTTTTGTGTGTGTGCGCGCAACATTTTGCCTTTAGAACCCAGGTTCAGTTTTTTTTTTTTTTTCTTTTATTCCACCTGTATGTTTAGTTTGTTCTTCCGTTTTTGTTCTTAAAAACGTATTTTTAGGCGCTATATCCACCATATTCCTCCGTCTGTCTGTTCGTCCGTCCTCCTGTTACAACTTTTCCCAGTGCACAGAGTTTCTGAAATTTTATATTTGACCCTCTTTTAGAGAGATTTATCAAGCCACTTCGAATTTAATTTAAACGGATTCAATAGAAATTATTATTATTAATAATAATTTCTACTGGCAATTATTATCCTTAATACCTGCCACATAAGCTCTCAATATATTGTACACTGAAAGGACAGAATTCATGGGATACCTGGTTCCTGGGCATGGCGACGCTGTCACCGCTCTCGCTAGTGGACGAACCTACCCTTGGCAAGTATATAGGTACACTGCATCACTGCAGATAAACGTCGTGAGTTAACCGACTTTGAAAGAGGGATGATAGTGCGTGCCCAACGCATGGGTCACTCTATTGCGCAGGTGGTACAGAAATTGCACTATCCCCGTTTTACAGTATCGGGAATACGCCATTTCCATGGACAGTGGATATCTGTGGACGGAGAAAGGTGATGGATGACGTCTGCCTCGCATTGTTTCAGCCAACCGGAGAGCGACAGTGGCACAAATTATGGACAGCGGTGCAGCAAGATGGAAATACCCGTGGAACGCTTTCGTGAATTAGTGGACTCAATACCTCGCCGTGTGACTTCTCTTATCCGGGCGAAAGATGGTCCTACCCGTTACTAGGTAGGTATCCCATGATTTCTCCACTTAGTGTATATTGCAGCTGAAGCACTGCTCTCAATCTACAACTCTGTTTTTTCCACACGAGTTTTCCCTGCTCAGTGGAATGAATACTCTGTGAGTCCACTGCCTAAGGTTAAAGCACCAACAAGCCTAAAAGATTTCAGACCAATCTCAACTTCTTCCACCCTCCTCAAACTTTTTGAAATGTACTCCTTCCAGCATTAAACAAACAGCTGATGCCACAGAAGCTGAAACAGTTCCATTTCGCAGTCGCAAATAGATCCACCAAAACAAACCTCATGGCCGCACAGACTTCAAGCCTTCGAAACTAAATCCGAATTAGCTATTGTGTACGCCGATATTGAAGCTGCTTTTGACAGCCTAAACGTCAGAGCCCTTCTCGGTCTTCTGCAATTCTTCTTCAGGATTAATGGAGACCTACAAGCTTTCTTCACCGCCTTATTGAGGAATAGAAGTGTCCACTTCACAATGAAGAAAACCCACTTTACAAGAAAAATCAATGCAGGAGTCCCACAAGGTGGCGTCCTGTCTGGCCTTCTCTTCTCAGCCATTCTAATTCCTTTCATGAGCCCCCGTGATGATGCTCTAATATATGCCGACGATATAAAGTTTCTTTCCTTAATCCCACCGTCTGCAAACACAATGGCAATTACGTCTTCAATCACAAAGAACTGGACCGCTATTTCAACTTACTTGAAGATGTTTGGATTAAACCTTAACCCCTCAAAATCTGCAATAATGACTTACTCATTGAAACAGCAACCAACAGTAATTCAACCATCAGTTTTGGGTACTCTCATCCCAGTAGTTACCTGCCATAAGGATCTCGGTGTCTATTTTGATCCGAAGCTGAAATTTAATGATCACACAGAATACCTCCGGAAGCGATTTAACACCCTACGCTGGAGAGCGAAGCAACACTTACTTCATTCCAATGATGCTGAAACCACTACCAGATATCTTCAAGCCACTGTTTATCCGGTTATTTTATAAGCTGCTGAAATTTGGGCATCTGCGTCGCCATCACTTCAAAAACCGGTGTTCTTGTGTGAATACTGGACCCTGAAATGGGCCACAAATAAACATCGCCGACCCCCTCATTTGAGAACAACTGACATGGCTGAGCAGCTAAATGTACCCAGGCTCCCGAGGTTAATTGACAGCAGGCGTTTAATGACTACATTAAAAATGTACATAGGAGCCATAAACGCCCCAAACATCTGGGATTTCTGTCAGTGGCACAATCCTCTGCCATCCTTGAGGTCAGAGCCCACACTAATCCTCAAATACAACCGGTTGAAACTGTGTAGTAGGTTCCTACCTGTCCAGGCACTCCCCAAAAGACTGCTCCCGTCTTGGAGTCAACCTACAGAAAATGGCTACCGACTACAAATGCTCCTCGAGTGGATTACATCTGTGGAACTGGGATAAATTCCTCCAAACTGATTTACGACGTTCAGTTCCTCTTTATATTTTCCTATTTTTCACATCTTTAAATTTGTGTAACTCATAATTTCCCATGTAACTGTAATTTTTGTCAATTTAATCACATATATAATGTAAAACTCCTGGCCATGTCGCCGTGATGAGAATTATTGTCACTAGTACATGTACCGTACTTAGCATCAATAAAGAAGTTTAATTAATGAATTAAGTATAATATTAAGTTTTTGTCGGATACTCATTAGAAGAATGAATGGGCAATATGTCGGATGTGCAGAAAATAAATGTTATCTGGTTTGCGCATATGAAGACTTCAGAAACTCATTTTTTGTTATCAGTTTGCTAAATATAAAAATTATGAATTTTTGCTTTATTATTATTACATTAATCGCAACATAAACATGAATACATGTTATCTTTCAAATGTTATAGAAAAATCCAGGTGAAAATAAATAATTTCTATACATTACAAAAATGTTCACTGCATCTGACAACTTGAGGGGTGTGTTGCTATTTATTTAATTCATTAAATTAAAGCGTGAAATATGTGTTGCATGCCAATTTTTATCAAAATTCCAGAAGGAAATAAAGTAAAGCACAGTATTGCAAACCGTTGAATGACTCATAATAACTGCAGTACACCAACCGTATATGACTGAAACTTTATTAAAATAATAATAAAATAAGAGAGGATAAAATTTTTGTTGTAAAAATAAGATACGCTAACAACTGTAGAGTTAAAAGCCATAAAATGATAGATAAATTATACGAAATATTACAAATTAAAACCGATAAAACAACCATAGCATGGACATTATCCTCCACGAGGTGGAGGTTAATGTCCTGTGAAGTATGTGCCGTGAAGTGAAATTAATTACTATATTATTAGTTAATTAATTAGTAATTAAATGGTAACATGACAATTATTTACTTTTCACTTCTGTTACAGAAATTGGTTACAGAATCATAGAAAATGAAAAATTTAATTTAGGAGTTTTTATTTATTCGGAATACCCAAACTTAACAATTTATTTTAAATTAAAAAAATCGTTTCAATCTGTTGATTTATTTAATAAAAATTTAATCTTACAAAATTGTTTATATGTTATAATTTTTTATTTTACAAATGGTTTCTTTATTATTATGTTTTAAATATATCATATATTCCAAAAAAAATTAGTTTTGGCTTTTCTGCGAAATCGGCTGAGCAGAGATTACTGTATAACTAACATCATTAACGTGCTTTGGTAGTGTGGGTGAGGGGAATAGAAAAATAAAAGAAAAAGAGAGAATAAAGCTAAAAATAAGATGATCGGCAAAACAACTGATAAACTAAAAAGATGTGTTCTAGAGATTGCTGTTCTCGAGTTGCTTAAATCAAAGAAACGTGAAACGTTTATGTTACGTAAACCTGGAGGGTTGAAAACAAGTTTCATTATACAAACGAGTGAAAATTAAATATTACTTCATATAGTAAAATAATTTATGACAATTTTATTAATTTTGAAAACTAAATTGAGTTTAATTAAATACGCCTGAACTAAATTTGAATAATTCGTATTTTTTTGTTTTTCTAGTACAAGATTGAAACTGGGTACTTATCACCTCTGTTCAGGCGTTGTTACTCAAAGAACATCGAATTTTCGATGTAGTGCGTTATCTTTGGAATCAAGAGAAATTTTTTTTTTTTTTTTTAATTTGTGGAAAATAATTTTTTTTTTTTTTATGTGAACCCCAAACACGAGAGGTATTAGAACCACCGTGCTTGGATTGGAGGTAAAGAAGATATTTGTTGACATTGGACTTGAACTCCTGTAGATTGTAATTTTCAGGAAATACGTATGAAGGAAGGTTGATCCAGAAAACGGCAGTTGAATGAATAAATGAGGAAGACGAAAAGTTGGTTCTGTGGGTTTGAAGTTGGACAGTAAATGGATGTTGGCTGGTGGCGGCACGTGTTCGGACTGTTTTGAAAGAGAGAGCGGGAATTATAGAAGCTAATTCAGAAGAACAGTGCCCATGGAAGTATCTGTAGAAGAGGCATGCAGCAGAAACAGTTCGTCTATGAGAAAGCGAGTGGAGAGACTCTGTTAGAGATAAATCATTAATTAACCTAACTGCCCTCTTCTGAATGGAATCAAGAAGCCTGAGAGAGGTTTTGGGGGCACCACCCCAGATGTGGGAACAATATTCCATGGCAGGGCGGATTTGCGATTTATACAGAGTGAGCAGCTGTTTGGAAGAAAAGTAGCGCCGAGAGCGAAAGGGAAAACCAAGTTTTTTAGATGCAGAGGAAGCAATATTTGTAATGTGCTTGTGCCAAGAGAGATTAGAAGTCAGGGTAATCCCCAAAAGAGATATATCATTTTGCCTAGAAATCGGAGTGTCACTAAAGATAAGCATAGGAGCAGAAGAATCCTTTTTGCAAGATATAAGACAAGACTGAGTTTTAGAAGGGTTGAAATCAACTAAGTTGTCTTTGCCCCACTGGAGAATTACCTGAAGATCGGCATTTAAGGAATTGGCAGCAGAATTTCGAGAATTTGAAGCTGATTGAGCAGGACAAGGTTTCTCAAAATGGAAAGTTGAATGCAATGTGCTATCATCGGCAAAACTATGGATAGGATTTCCAGTCAATGGAAGAAGGTCATTAATATACAAGAGGAAAAGAGTGGGGGAAAGAACTGAACCTTGGGGGACACCGGCATTAGTGGAGAAGTTAGAAGACAGAGAGCCATCTACCATAACCCTCAGTGAGCGATCAGAGAGAAAACTGGATAGCCAATTACTAAAAACAGTTGGCAAACCATAAGATGGAAGCTTGTTTAGAAGACCTTTATGCCAAACACGATCAAAAGCCTTTGAGATGTCAAGAGCAACTACTTGTGTTTCACCGAACCTTTCCATCGAATTAGTCCATAAATGGGTAACATAAGCCAGAATATCACCAGTGGATCGACACTGACGGAATCCATACTGGCGATCGTTGATCAGACGGAGGGTTTCTAGGTAGTTTAAGAGTTGGCGGTTAATTGATTTCTCCATTACTTTAGAAAGAGTAGAAGTAATTGCAATGGGACGATAATTGTATGGGAGGGATTTGTCATCCTTTTTAGGAACTGGCAGGATATGAGCAAATTTCCAAGCAGAAGGAAAAACACCTTTGGAATAAGAAAGTGAAAAAAGGCGGCAAAGAATAGGAGTAAGTGCAGGAGCACAGGTTTTGAGAACAAGTGGAGAAATACCATCAGGACCTGGAGCTTTCTTAGCATCAAGATTCATCAAAATCCTTCTGATATCCTTTTGACGGAAGACCACAGGAGGCATTGAATGGAGCGTGTTGGGAATGGTGGGAGGTGTTTTACCAAGATCATTAATACATGAGCTGGAAGAAAAATGGGATGCTAGCAGGTCAGCTTTATCCTTGGCTGAAGTGACAACAGACCCATCTGGTTTGGACAGAGGTGGGAGCAGAGATGGGCAAAAGTTGCGGCCAATAGCTTTGGCAAGAGACCAGAATGCTTGGCTACCATTAGGGCAAGAAGCAAGTTTTCTACTCTTAGCCTGTTCAAACTCTAGTTTGGACTGGTTAATAACTGCTTTACAATTGTTGCGAGCTTTGGTGTAGGCAGAAAATGAAACTGGAGAATTAGAAACAAGCCAATTACGATATGCAACATTCTTCTCTTGGACAGCCTTAGCACATTTATTGGAAAACCAAGGTTTAGATAAAGGACGAGATTTTAAAGTGGAGTGTGGGATAAAGGATTCCATTCCTGCAAGAATAATTTCACTGACACGATCTGAGCAAACGTTGACATCAGAAGTTTTGAAACAGTAATCCGACCAAGGAAAAGAAGAAAAGAAGTCTCGCAGGTCAACCCATTTTGCATTCTTGTAATGCCAAACAACACGAGGTTGGGAATAGCCATGAGATAAAGGCTCGATTGGAGAAGAGACAATCACCAAGTTGTGATCTGAAGTGCCCAAAGGACCTCTCACTTCCACCGTGTACTTAGAAGGGTTGTTTGTGAGAAAAAGATCAAGCGTATTGGCTGTATGCTTAGGATTGTCCGGTATTCTTGTAGGTAAATGAACAATCTGTGCTAGGTCATTAGTAATTGCAAAAGCCTCAGCATCTCGACCTGCTGGGTCGGTATAACTAGAAAACGGAAGCCAGCTGGAGTTGTGAACGTTAAAATCACCAAGGAAAATTACCTCACTGTTAGGAAAGTTGGAATGGAGAAAGTCAAGTTGCAAAGAGAGGAAGTCAAAGAGCTCCAAGTGATTAATGGAGTTGGGAGAACGGTAGAGACAACAGATGAATTTGACACAATGAGGTAGAGATATTTTAAGCCAGAGAAGATCAAAGAGAGGAGATTCCAAATTTCCAAGTCTCTGACAGGGAATATCAGAACGGACATATGCACAAGTACCACCTTTGAGGCAATTTGAAAGCATGTGCTAGCTAAGCTCCGTGATTTTCCACAAATTTGAATGATTTTTGAAAAAAAATATATATTTTTTTTAAATCATTTTTTCCACAAATTGAAAAAAAAAAATTTTTTTTTCAATTTGTGGAAAAAATGCATGTTATTAGTTAATTTGTGGAAAAAATGCATGTTATTAGTTAATTTGTGGAAAGTATGTACGTTCTAACTAAGTTCCATGATTGTGCTGCTGAACCGTAAAGTAACCTGAAAGTTCTCGAGGTGCCATCTATTAGCGTTTGTAGCCTACGAGATTTAATATTTTAAGTTCGAGAATATAAAAAATTTGAATAATCAGTGTAAACATTAAAATCAATGCAGATATTTATTATTAATTGCTTAGTAAATAATATTTAAAATAAATTGATTTTTTTTTTTTTTTTTGTTAAATGGTTGAAACACTTGTTTATATTTTAGGCACACTTATTTTTTAATTAAAAATTTTATTTTATTTTAATATTGATTTTTAATTTGAAAATAAATTGAATAAATATTTTTGCATCTACTTTCACGAATAGAGAGATGATTTATCGGAAATATGCAGTTAGTCTCGATGCTTTATGATATTTTTTTATAAATTGCAAATTCTCTTAGTTTAGAATAATACTAAAAACGAAAAAGGAAGATGGAGTAATTTAAAAATTCATATAAGTCGCGAGATTAAAAAAAAAAAAAAAAACAGTTTTTCAGCAGTTGTAACTTATCTTGGATAAATACAAAGATGCAATTATGCAGATTTAAATAAAACGTAGCTTCAATATTGCTTTTTAATAATTCGTTACGAGTTAGGGAGTTACTTCGCCACGAGTTGTCTACGTATTGCACTACTCTAAATAAATGGTACTAGATATATTGTTTTGTATTTAAAGTGCATGTGATTATCCATTGAACAGCAGCATACACTTTAATATTCAAATATGAGATGCCCAACATTTATCACGCCTTTTTTTATAGCTCTCATATGCATGTACAATGACTTTTTTAAATAAAAAGTCATTGTACGCATTGACTTTCATAGCTTAAGACTTAACTCTCAAACTTAATGTTCCATTTCGTTATAACAGTTTAAAATATTTCATTAATTATTAATTACATTAAATTACTGGACACTTAAGTTATAATTATGTATCAGTAAATGCAAAATTTAATTTCGTCATTCACAATAGTAAAGAACTTAGTTGAAACGATGATACGTTAATTTGAGTTAAAGAAAGAAATTACACAACTCATCATGGGTCCGATACGGTTCAACCCCGATAATAAGCACAGCAATAGAAAAAAAAAACATTCGCCCAACGTGGGGCTCGAACCCACGACCCCGAGATTAAGAGTCTCGTGCTCTACCGACTGAGCTAGCCGGGCTGGTGTGAAAATACGCTTTCTTAGATATTACCTTTTTTTAATTTCAATTTGAGCTTTCTCCTGGTGATGTTTTTTATTCTTAATGACAACATTTAATAATTACCCTAATTCTAACTAACACAACGTTACTGTATTCTTGAATTACGCTGCGTAGTTTCGTTGGAGAATTGCGTTGTCATGGAAACGGATATTTCTCGTAATAAGGACATAGGTTGACTAGAACCAGGATGTGTAGGCCGGAAGAACCATTTAATAATGTCACCAACAGATCGTCACTTTTTAAGGATGTAAAGTAAAAAGTAAAGTAAAAATGGCAATAAAAACAGAATTATTATTCAGGTGGGGATATTAAAAGAACACGGGCTGACGATTTGTTTGATTGTCTGTGTCTGCAATTCAGCCCAGACATGATAGGTGGGATTATATGCTGAAAGCCTTGCGGATTAATTCAAGGCTTAAAGGATTCTGCTGCAAGAGTTTTTTTTTTTTTTTTTTGGCGGGGGGAGGGGAAGAGAATTTTATCGGCGTGGTCCACACTTGTAGGTAGAAGAAATGATTTTGTAGAGAGAAGATACACTTGAACAACGGTGGTGCAAGGGTCTGGCAATACTGAGGCCTTAATTGCTAGATGGGAGGAGTAGCATTAACAGACAGTTGTTTATCTGATGATATGGGTCAAAGTAACGCTTGAGCTCATCTGAATAGCTTTTTGCCGGACAACTTCTGACATCCATCAGAGGTTAACCGGAAAAAGCTCCTCTTGCGTTTTCCAGTGTGTTATAATCAATGTCATCTTCACACTTGCGAAAATGTAGTTTCACCAACGTCTTCTTCCCCCTTTCTGAATTCTAGAGACTGTCCAGTGTCCAACATAGAAACAATTTGTCGAAAGGGGAGTAATGTCGGGTTATGGCTTATGCATCACATAGGCACTGCCCTCGCAACCATGTTTGGGTAATTATAGCATTTTTTTGTAATGCATTAGCAAAATTTTCTATTACTACTATTATCGAAATTTTCTACTGTAATAATCTTTTTATATGTTCTCTTTCTGACAGGTAAAATAAGACTAATAATTGGACTGGAGCTGCCACTTTTATAGCGCTTTTCATTGTATTTATCATCGCTGAATTGTGAACCATCGTTGAAGATCTACGAGTTTATCAAAAATTTATAAGAATGATTATTCCCTTGCAAATATTTTTTTATTAAAGACTTTCGTTTATTCAAAACTGTCGTTACTTATGACACAACACAACACAACTTTAGTTATAACAGAACAAAAAAAAAACAATTTTAGCTGTTTGGATGTGTTGAAAAGAGTTTTTGAAAGAGTCTTTTAATTAATTAGAATAATGCTATTTTCAAAATTTAATTAGATACAAACTGAAAATCTCAAGTCGATACTTTAACTACAATAATACACTATTGAAATTTTAAAAAAATATATATCTATGAAAACTTCTTTTATTAAAACGATGGTAAAAACTAAATATTTTGTTCGGAATAACGTATCAGCTAAAAATTAAGCATGTTGGATTCATTAAGGGAATAATATTATTCTGAAAAGGGAGAGTTTTAAAAATATAATTTAAATGGTCAATTATATTCATTTAGAAGACCGAAAAAAAAAGTGTAATTTTAAACCTCTGGAAAATATTTCTAAAAATGCACTCCATTCCAGCTTAGAAATAAAATTAAAAAAAAAAAAAAAAAATTTTTATTTTCAAGTTTTATTCACTAGATTATTGAGAAAAGCTACAATGGAATCTCCTAATTTATTTTGCTGACATAATCATACATTCTAATAAATCGTTTTCAGTATTTAAAATAAAAGTCTCAGTAACCCGGTGTATTTGATTCTTGTTCAAAAAATACGCGGATCTAATTTTGTGTCCACCCTATTTTCAATAAGAAAATTATACACCACCTACCC
This sequence comes from Mastigoproctus giganteus, assembly GCF_048544385.1. Lineage (NCBI taxonomy): Eukaryota > Metazoa > Arthropoda > Arachnida > Uropygi > Thelyphonidae > Mastigoproctus > Mastigoproctus giganteus. The sequence goes on along the minus strand of NC_143582.1, from coordinate 201,735,690 downwards.
GCCCTCGTGGGTAGCACAGTTGGTAGAATCGCCGTCCTCCCCACAGTGGGTGGAAAAGAGGAATTTTTATGGGCCTTTTTCACAACATGGCTGAGTTAGTCGACCTAAAACGACCGCAGAGCTCGTCATAAATTACTGGTGTCACGAACATGTGACTTGAAGCCTTGGCGAATGGGGTACAGCTCTATCTCTGATGAGTTACCTTTTAGCCTAAAGATTCTATATGTCCTTTCATTCGGAGACGAGGAATTCGGTACCATCCCTCCAACATAAAGGGACACTGACTGTGGAGGCAATGTTCTTGTGTGGGGCGGAATAATGATCAACAGCCGCACCCCTGTTCTTCGTGTTTTTGATAGGGGTACCATAACTGCTCAGAGGTACCGGGAACAGATCCTCGAACTCTATATGCGGCTTTTTAGAGGTGCGCTTGGCCCAGATTTTCTTTTCCTGGAGCAGATCACATGGTATAGAATCGCTCTAAGAATTTTGCGCGCAAAGTACTAACATTAATTTTTTTGTTATTAATATAATATAAAATTAAAATATAAGCAAAGTGATGTATCAGTGCATACAATTATAAATTTCAAGCAACTGGTGTCGAAGAAACACGAACTAGTACAGAAACTATTGTGCTGCCATCTATTAGCATTTGGGCAAAACACGAAATATTACTCCTAGAGCAAAAAGAAGAGTTTGCAAATATTAACAACGCAATATGGCACTTTCGTCAACGATCACATTTGTCTTTAAGCGCATCCGTGCGAAAGAGGGTCTCATTTCTCTTTTTATAAGGTGCCTGCCAAGACAATCTTGTCCTTTAATTTCCTTTTGAGGCAGCAAGTTGGATTTAAACTATTAAGATCGTTGCATTATCTATAAAGTCTAAATCTTGCTATGATAACAAAAAAAGACCACTTTTTTTTCTTTTTTTTTTGTGAGAATTATCTTACTGATGCAGCCGAATGGTTAGGAGCGAGAGTGCAATAGCACACAGTTTGAGTAGACCGTAGTTCAAGTCTCGTGACTGCTAAACACGATTAACAATTACGTTCGTGACTTATTGACAACTCCTCTGACTTCGTGATCGTGCCAGATTATAAACATGGAAACAAAAAACATATCGAACAACGCTGTCATCGTGACGAGTTACCGTGGTATTGTACTACCGTACTTTAAAATGGTGTACGAAAAAAATATCCACTGTAAAAATTACTAACCATAAAAACGCCTACGAGAATTAGGGTGCGTAGGAAAAGAAGCCTAGATTAATATTAATAATTAACTTAGGTGGGATTAAGTGTAGGAGAACGCGCAAATTTCCCTTGTAGCAAATTTCTGATGGACAAGTTAATCGGGTGGAAAAGTTATCTCCTGCTCAATCTCCTACATATATATGTGCATACACTTTACTGTGTATGTACATCTTCGTCAATAATGATTTATTTATTCATTAATATCAGTTGTTAGTTTCGCTTTTTAGTTCTCGTTTAAAAATATAATTTTGAATGAAAGATCTGTTATCTTCAAGTCCTCCTTCTCTAAAATATAGCGATTTACAACTGAAAAATATAAAATGTACATTTATTTATTTTGGTACCAGTACATTAGCCGAAAAAAAAAAAAATAGAGGTACTGTAACTGGAAAATAAATGCTATTTATTTTCCAGTTACAGGACCAAGGGACGTAAGTTTAAGGCCGTGACTGCTAAATACGTATTTCCTCTATCTTCCTGTATTCCCTCTAGTAAACTACTTTGACACTACTTAGCTGTCCCAGAGTATAAACAGAAAGTTTATTTATTTATTATACACGAAAGGCGATATGTAGTACAATCCTATTAGAAAATATGAAATACTTGTACGTACCCCAAATAATAAATCGAAGTAAATTAAAATTCAAGAAAACTATTCTTAATAATGAAAAAGAAAATTTGTGTGTGGGTTTTCAAAACCCCAAAGACAAATTCTGAGTTTACACGATAGAGCAAAAATTGCATTACATGCTCTTTTTGCTCGCTGCTGGAGAACATGTATTGATACTATAAAAATGGTGTATGCTTCTTCAAAGAAACGTAATTACTATTCGTCAATTATTTTAAAGATTTTATAAAATTAAATATATATATAATACTTCCAATATTTTTATATTAATATTTTATGAAATTTTGCTATGAAAAAAAACAATTTAAATTGAGTATTAGGAAAATATATTAATGTTTACAACAGAAGCAAATTCAATTTTAATTACTATTCCAGGGGTTAGCAATTTTTATAAATGGCGGGCCAAATGAAATATGCCCTAAGGTACACAAGGGCCATTTTTTTTTTTTTTTTTAATTTCCACGATTTTTACGATTATCAAAATGGTGTGTAATGGAAAAATTGCTCATACACAGTTTTATATTATTTATTGGAATATTTATACAAACACTTACTTATAATTAATTTTATTAAAACAAATTCAAGATAAAATTACAAAAATGCAATTATAGTAACAAAATACAAATGCAATTCGTATAACAAAAATAGCAATATTTTATTTTTCTAATATTTAATGACTTTAATAGAGTTTATTTATTATTTTTTTTTTTATGGGAATCGATATTTGTCGTAGCGATACGCAGAATATTTTCGAAATTTACGTCAGAAATTCCATTAATCCAAAAATATATATTTTTTTTCGAAAATGACCGCGGGCCGGATTACGCACGTTCGCGGGCCGGAGGTTGCACACCCATGATCTATTTCAGACTGCTGTTTTATCCTGACTGACTGCAGTGAAACGTGATGTGTTAATTGGGAAACACATACAATAGCTTCCCAATTATCTAGAGGAGAGATGGAAAAATGAAGTCTCTACCTCCCTGGCCGAACCAGCTTTCTTTCATTTGGAGTCTTTGCCCAATTATATATGGAATAACAAAAAGAAGGGAAAGCCGCTCTCGTTGACAAATGATACTTCGCAATTTACATACCCATCGAAGGAAAACTAACTAAAGGAAAGAAAAAAAAAAACTTTTTTTTTCCTTTTTCAAAAAATGTGTGCATTTTAAATTTTATGTGAAAACTTCTCTCTCTATTCCATACTTTATAAATATTAACTTGTGTGCAAATAAAATTACAATTTTGTCATTTTACCAGTTTTTCTTTCATTTCACAGAGTATTGTGCATAGCTGTGAGCAAACTGGGTTCGCTACTTAGCAGGGGCGTATTCAGGGGTGGGCAGAGGGGGCATGTGCCCCCTTAACCAAAAATTTGAAAGTAAAGAAACAGAACGCAGGAGGCGTTCTTAAAAAAAAAAAACTCAAAAGCCTGGTCGCCATGCCCCCTTTACGATGATACCGGGACCTAGTTGCAATTCCCCCCCCCCCTTATGATCATACCTGGATACGTCACTGCTACTTAGTGCATCGGTCTTATATTGTGGATGCCTTCACCACGCGTTGCCTTGGTATTACACTACTTTCAACACAACTGCACTGCTCTATTGGAGCAATGTATTAAAAGTAGTGCACATACTGCCTTTTATTTAAGTGTGATAATTAAACGACTTTAGTTAAAGTAATTAGTTAACAGCATTCAATTCAGGCTATTGATTAATTGATGAAGGCATCCAAAATGCGATTGGTTGAACAAGTGACATTACTGTCACTTGTTCAACCAAAAAGTCACTGTAGGAAATAGCATAGAATTTTCCAAAGACTGAAAATAAAAAAAAATAAAAAAATTTAACCACATAAAAAATAACTGAAGCCAGGAATTCGATATATTTGGGGGTGTTTTCATAGTTCTTAGTGACACCTCAAACGCATTGTTTGTTATGCTGGAGACAATTGTAAACTATAAGACACAATCAATGTTAGAACTGATTATTGCAAATTAAAAAAACAAAAATTAATTCAAGACACTACTAAAATATATCTAAATATGTTATACAAAAGAGTGCGAATGTTAATTTTTTTTTTTTTTTTTTTTTTCTAATGGAACTGACTGTTTAATGCACGTCTGTTTTTCAAGCCTGTCTTTGTTTTGGAAATGAGCTGTTCAATCCACTAAACTTGATTCTTCATGTGCCATTAAAGAAAGAGTTTCCTTTCATTAAAAAAGCTAGTACGGAAACTTTTTTACTTAGTTTTAGTACTTTTACTTTGTTTAGTACTAGTACTTTTTTCATTAAAAAAGCTAGTGATTCAGGCGTGAGAAATTTTCAGTTAATTTTAGTATCGGAAATAGTGGAAAAGCAGCAATTTCACAGGATTTACAGACAACAAAACACAAAGAAGCTGATGTTAGGGCTTCATAAAGAAAACTGATAACCTCATTCTTCAGAAACGAAACTTTTGATGACAAAGTGAAACACTTGGAAAATATTTTTCTTTTTTCCATTGTCCAAAGAAATATCTAATGAAGAGCAAAGTTCAGCATTTTCATGATGGTGATATAGTCAGATTTTCAGAACCCTCATCTGTCAGAGGTGGGGGTGAGGGTTATTTGTCCACAAATACAAGCTGTACAGTCACACCGAAAAAGATGAGACTGTATCCATTACGCGCAGGAGAAAAATTATTGAATCAACATTCAGAGTTTATTAGAAATTTTATTTTATTTATTTATTTATATTTATTTTATTCCAAATGAAAATCGTAATTTACATTAAGTTTAAATACTGTACAGTATTCATGATGTGTTTTCTAATCTATAAAAAGAGAATATAAATTAAAGGGGAAAACTTATGGTTTCAATAACAACAATCCCTGTAACTATTAGCATGTTTGTCCCAAAGACGATCCTTTTTTGTAAAATTATAAAAAGTAATCAAAAATCTTAATGAAATCAAAATAATATTAAAAAAGTTCAATTATATAAAACTGTACTTTGGAATTTTAGAAAAATCCAAATAAATGTCATACACCCTTTCTATAGTTATATATTTGCGAGTGAAAACTGTTCAACTTGAAAAATTGCTGGTGTTTTATAACATGTGGGTCTCCAGATTGGCCAAAGCAAAATGGTTGTGGCTGTTGCAATGGCTGTTCCGATTAGTGGAATGTTCCGATTAGTGGAAGTCTTTTTAAGGTGGAGGGAGAGACGAATGAAAGAGTAGTGGAAGGCATAAGCAGGAAAGAAGTGGAAAGAGCACTTAGAAAATGAAGATAGCAATAGGTGCTGATCAGATACCAGTAGAGGTATGGAGAAGAAGGGATGGATATCATATGGGACTTGATGGAAAAACTGTGGCAGCAGGAGAGGATACCCGATGAGTGGAGGGAAAGTATACTTGTGCCAATCTATTAAGGAAAGGGGGATGTGCAGAAATGTGGGAACCACAGGAGAATAAAGTTAATGTCTCACTCGATGAAGATCTGGGAAAGAATTGTGGAAGGAAGGATAAGGCAGGAGTCGGAAATAGGAGAGGAACTGTTTGGTTTCATGCCGGGAAGAGGAACAACAGATGCGGTCTTTGCTTTAAGGCAGGCGATGGAAAGATACAGGGAGATGCAAGTAGAGTTCCACATGGTGTTCATAGACCTGGAAAACGCATATGATAGAGTGCCCAGACAAGAGGTATGGAGATGCATGAGGGAGAAGGGTGCATCAGAAAAGTACATAAGGCTTGTGAAGGAAATGTACGAGGGAGCGGTGACTCAGGTTAAGAGTAGTGTAGGTATGACTGAGGGGATTCTCTGTAGAAGTTCGACTGCACCAGGGATCAGCTCTCAGCCCATATCTGTTTGATCTGGTAATGGATGTGTTGGTGAGAGAAGTGAAGAGTAGAGCACCATGGAGTATGCTGTTCGTGGATGATATCGTACTGTGCGAAACATTTCATAGAGAAGAAATTGGAGGAATGGAGGAAAGCGTTGGAAGAGAGAGGCATGAGGATAAGTAGAACAAAGACAGAATATATGGTATTAAATGGAGAAGATGAGAGCTCTATAAAACTGCAGGAGGAAAAGCTACCATCAGTTTGAAAATTTAAGTATCTGGGATCGAACGTTTAGAGGGATGGAGGACTGAGTGCAGAAATACAGCATAGAGTGCAATGTGGATGGTTGAACTCGAGAAAGATGAGTGGGGTGCTGTGTGATAAGAAAGTAAATTGTAAAATGAAGGGAAGAGTGTATAAAACTGTGGTTAGACTCGCATTGATGTACGGTGCTGAGACATGGGCGATTACAAGGGCCCAGGAGAAAAAGATGGAAGTGGCGGAGATGAGGATGCTAAGATGGATGTGTGGTGTGACGAGGAAGTACAGTATAAGAAACGACTACATCAGAGATACGGTTAAGGTGGGGCCTCTGAGTAAAAAAATGCAGGAATCTAGGTTGAGGTAGATTGGACATGTGGAACGAAGAAGTGGGGAAGAGGTGCGAAAAGTTGGAGGTGATAGGGAAGAGGAAGAGGGGGAGACCTAAGCTGAGATGGAAGGACAAGGTGGCAGAGGATTTAAAAGAGAGAGGATGGAAGAGAGAGGAAGCCCAGGATAGGGAGGAATGGAGGAAAATAATTAAGGACGGAAATGCTGACCCCATATAAACGTGGGAAGAAGGCGAAGATAAAGAAAAAGTTCATAAATTTGGTTGCTAGGTTTCCTTACTATGAATATGTAATAACCAAATTTGGTTACTATGAATATCACAAAGTTTATATTTCACATATAAACCAAATTCATAGTAAGCAAATTTGGTTATGTTGTAATTCATAATAACCAAGAGTGGTTATGAATGCTATAAATATGGTGACTGTGATATTCATAGTATCCAAATTGGGTTACTAAGAATATCACAACCAAATTTCATAGATTTAGTTACTATGAATATCACCTAGTAACCAAATTTGGCTACTATGAATATCACAAAGTAACCATATTTCACATATAAATCAAATTCATAGTAACCAAGTTTGGTTACTATTAATTTGGTTGTGTGAAATATGGTGACTTTGTGATATTCATAGTATCCAAATTTAATTACAATGAATATCACGTAACCAAATTTCATAGATTTGGTTACTGTGAGTTTCAAATTTCACATGGTAACCAAATTTGGTTACTATGTGGTATTCATAATTACCAAACTTTCAACAATTACATTTTCTGTTAACACTATTAAGTGTAGTGTCACAAAAACTGAATTTTATTAGTTTCGCCAGTACCTCTCAAAAAGATAGTGACAAAACTGTAATAAATCTACATAATTGACTATTTCCCTAAAGGTTGAAGCATTATCGCAGCCTGTTACACAAAAAACTGGCCCTCATCAAATATCTCCTACACTAGTTCCCCAAAAAAGGTTGTCGTTGCAGTGTCTCAACTTTTAAACAAATAGCCAATTAACCTTTTTGGTTAGAGTCATTCTTTTGAAAGTAGTGCATTACTAAGGCAACTCGTTAAAAAGGCAATTTTGTTCTTTTGTGACAATTAAGACCATCGCATTATCCATAATATTTAAATTCTTGACTGCAACTTTTGACTTCTGAGACATCAAAGAAGATTATTCTGTAAACAGATGCCTGGTTACCGTGGTGCAAGATTAGCGAGCATAACGGCCCATTAAGACCATTAATCATTTTATAATCATTTTTAGTAATGATTATAACAGAAAACTATATTAAATAACAATAATATTATGCTAGTAAAGTTATCATACGTTATTTCTTAACTTTATGCAACAGGAGTATTTTTTAAACTTCATTTACTAAATAATGAAATAGCGCAAAAAAATTTATATGGTATATCAAATTAAGAACTAATTTGAGATTTTTGAGAAGGTAAAATCTCAAATCTTTTAAATAAGAAGCAGATTTATCTGCATAACCTAATTTTAATTCCATACATTTTCAAATACTTATTTGGGTGTGATAACGTTTTAACAGTTTTTTTTTTTTTTTTAGTAATCGGTACATAATAATTAATGTTTTATGAGTAAGATGTGTTGTTTAAAATAATTACAGAGAAAGAGAAAAAGACAGGTCCTTTGTCATTCTTTGCATACAGGCTAAAAGTATAGCATATGCAAAAAGTCTGAATGTATGCAAACATCTTAGGAAGCAATGTCACCTTTACGAAGAATCATTAAGAAGTTCCTTTCTTAATGTTTCTGGATAATAACATATTTATTATTATTTTTAAATATAAAACCTTCGGATATTACATAATTTAAAAAATTTACAGTATTGCATGTATTTTGTAAAGTACAGCTAAACGTAATTTTACTGGCAGTATTTATAACTGTAATGCATAAAATGTTACGATTAAAACTTTTGTTGCTAAAATAAATAATAATAATAATATATTTCTCATGAAATCAAATATAAAAAGTAATTTTGCTAATTAATTTTAAAAAAACTTTTATTATTTTTTAAGTATTTTTCAATACTTTAAATTTAAGCTTATAGACCCTTTTACCGTTTATATAACCGTTTACCTTTACTGTAAACCCCTGGCTTGTAGCCGTGAAGGGTATTGTGTACGGCATATGCATTTTGTATGCAATAAAGATTTCTTCTTCTTCTTCTTATAATTATGCCTGACTACTGAACGATAGAGGGCGTTGCTTAACGAGTTAAGTTTAACATGTGGGTTCTCTAGAGTGGCCAAAGCATTTGCGGTGGCTATTCAATTCAACAAAATTGATTTTGGGAGTAACTTTTTTTTTTTTTTTTTTAAATTCAATCCGGTTTTGGCCCGGTCCCTTTAAGCTTACGTTTGGCGCTCCAGGCGAAGTATCTTACCGTATGAGATCTAAGTACTCAGCTTGTTCACAGGAAAAGATTATTCTCAAAATTATGGCATGGCAGAGTAAGGGTTAATTTAATTAAGAAAGATCAAGCTGATGGTGCTTCTGCGAGGAACTATCATTGGGTAGGAATGGCAAAAAATGATACGTTGTTCATATATATTCATATTACTTCTTGTATTTGGTGGATTTTAGACTTATGAAGCTTGTACTATTAACTCTCTTCAAAGAATTGTTCGATCCATCGCTTTCTGGTATCCCTCTTTCTTTTTCCAATAGGTTTGTAATTCATTGCTAATTTTGGTAGTCTTCCTACTCATTCTCTCTATATGTTCGTTCCATTTTAACTGATAATTTTGTAATTCTTCTATTATGTTGGAGGTGTTTAGTCGTTCTCGTATATATGTTTCTTTGGTGATCTAGTCTTATTAATCTCAATAATGGTCTGAGAAATTGCATTTGGGCTGCTTCCACACGTTGTTTATCCCTCTTGCCAAGTGTCCATATTTCACTACCACATGAAAGTGCTGCCTTTGACGTTTTGCTATGTTCGTTTGTATTGTCATTGGTTTGCCAAAATATCTCTTTATTTGTATTCCATGTCCTCTTTATATTCCGAAATATTTAAATACAGTTACTTGTTTAAATGATGTTTCCCTCTGTTACCACTGCCATTGATTTTGTTTTTAAAGTTGATATATCCATATTACGATTTTTTAAAGCGAATGTATATTTACATTTTTGTGTACGCATTGTGTTTAGTGGTTATAGAGGCGAAATTAGGAAAGGAATTAGGATGAAAATAGACACTCCTACCCTCGCATACACTAATAGCCCAGAGTGTGGAAAATTTTGTTTGTAGGAAAGTGAACAGCATATGACTGAAGAATATAAAGTTATTGCTCGGGTTATCCGGGAGTACGATTTCCAGTCAGTGCTAGTAACAGCCCTTGACATGATAGATATGTGTATCCGTAAGTAGTTGTATGTATACAAATATGCAATAATGTAACAACATTCAATCTAAAAACACTAGGTTGCACTTAACAATATTGCCTTATACTTAAACTTTTGCGAATATAATCTTCTAGGTAATTGGCTGATATATGTGAAATGGTATCTCGTCAGGATGTCACCCCATTTCAATATTTCAGCAAAATATATGCAGAAATAGTCCATATATACAGCCTAAGCGTTTCAATAGTTTCCTGTACATATACCCTTGTAGCGTAGCCAATATTTTAAATTTAAATTTTAATCGATATATATGTATGTAGGTAACTGTGGCATCTACTTATGTTACTTTAATTTTTATATGAGTAACATCTATTAATCGTTTAACTAAAAAAAAAAAAAGAAACGTAAGTTTTACTGAATATGTTATACTATTGGGTAACCATTATTGATTAATAGTTAATAAAAATAATTTAGAGTTTAATTATAATTAATCGTTTTTTTTTTTTTTTTTTTTGTTAAACGAATAGTAGATTTTACTTATATAAAAATTAAAGGTAACATAACGTAAGAAAACCAAAAAATTCGATGTTTTATTGATTACCCATGTCGTACATATATGGTTAAATGAATAATAATAATATACTATAGCTAACAATTATTGTATGTTTGTCAAATACATAATGATAATAATAATTAATTAATAATAATAAGCAGGAAGGGGAGGGGTACATTGCGCATGCGTAAAACGTTTCTCTTCTCTAAGGAATCGTTCGTGTTTTAAAATTGCATCAGCTTCAAAGAAAAACCCACAATGTAAACGATTTCATTTACATAACAGTCTAATAGAAATGTTATGTCCTATTCCGAAATCGAAAATAATGAATTTCACTATGGTATGTATTTAGGAAAGATCGAGAAGAAAAAAGCCGGTGGGAGTCATCGTTTTCTTACCAATTGCAGATTCGAAACTTGTTATTATTATCATTAGCCATATGGTGCAAGGAAGCCTGAGGCTTATGCTGCACCAGCCAAAAAAAAAAAAAAAAAAAGAAAAAAAAATTGAATTACCCCGAGAGAGAGAGAGAGAGAGAGATATTCACAAGGAAGAGAAGAATGATGATATCCAGCTCAGGACCCTGGGTGTGCCAAGCCCATACTCACTAGATGTGCTTGACAGCGTATAAACTATATGATGTGAAGTAGTTGGAAACTATGGTAAAGTGAGAGTGAGGACTGTGTTACCGAATACAAGATTGTGAAGAGCAGGGGCAGTCCAGGATAATAGTTGAAGGGACCATAGCATCCCTTCAACTCCTTATAATCAAAATGATGTAGACTTTTTTACTGCTAAGTGATGATTAAAAAAAAAAAAAACATAAAAAGAAGAGAAAAAAAATTCTGTACCAGGTATATAATGTGTCCTGCCGCTAGCATATTTAAAGTGTTTTATATTTAAGAGTTATTGGCAGGCATTAAAAACGTTTTCATTTTCAGATTCATAGATAATAATATAACAATGTTTTTATTTTATTAATAATAATTACATATCGGTTACTGAAAGTAATCGTCTGTGATAACTAAAGTAGGATATATAATTTTTATTTTTACATTGAAGAGTTCACGACTTAAGACACCAGTTATAGTTTTGTCCAAATTATTATTAACCAGATTAGTATTTATCGAAAGATCTGATGAAAAGTCCAAGTGGAAGAAAATATCAGGTGACCTGAAACCAGATGCGTTTTTGAATTAATACATTTCCCAGTTTCCGAAAGTGTTTTTTTTTTATCTTAAAATCTTAATATTTCTGTTTCTAAATTCCTTAGGTTTCCAAAGATATGCTATATGTCCACATTATCCCGTTTATTAAGTTTATAACTTCCTTAATCATATGTTCATATTTTGCACTATCCTGCAAAAACTACTGCAATTTTCAGAGGTTTGCAAGTTTTCCCTCTAGTATAGAACTAAGATGAAGCATGGTGCAAAATATCATTAAATTTGGCCCAGTAGAAGATAAATTAAACTGAAATTTTTTTCGCAACGCTTTTCGCATGACGTTTTTTCGTTACGAAACTTTTGGAATAACGCCAGTAAAAACGTTTTTAACGTCAAATCAACCGACTAAACTTTCAAAAAATAGACAATGCTTATTACATAGGGGTTCCCCCCCCCTATCCGAGTCCCCGCAATTACAACGATTTGAAAATTAGAGAATTGAAGCTTTTTCCCTTGAGAAAACTGACCAAGCATTTGAATATTTTTTGTGAAAACTATCTTCTTTATGGTAAAAAGGAGAACTGCAGCCATTATCAACCCACTGCAGGATGGAAGCCTCCTCGACAATTTATGCTTAGAGAAATGGATCATAATCTGCCACCCTGGTCCAGTGCGGGTTGGCAGATCTACCGTATTTAGCAGGCAGGGACTTGAACCCAGGTCTATTCAAAGAGCATGTGCTACTGTACTCCCTGATCGTGCAACAAATGTTAATCGCGAAGTGAAAGACATAACTAAATGCTACGACAAAATCTTATATGAAAAAAAAAAAAAAAAAAAACGAACTGTGGTTTCATTCTTTATTCGTACAACTGAAAATTAGCGTAACTTCAATAAACTTTACTTTACCTTACATTGCGTAATATATTATAATAAAATATGTCTAATAAAATAATTCTCATTTTTCAGTTCCATCATCCATTTTTTACTATGTACAAGTACATAATAAACATTACGATATAATATCGTTTAAGATACACCATATCAACTCATCCTTGACAACGAGCTGCCAATGTATTGCACTACCTCGAATAAGTAACGATATAAGTAAAGATAACGCACTTCCGATACCAGAATATCTGCCAATCCACCAATGAAAAGCCAACAAGCCTTGAAACGGTGCCGACTGGGTGGTGGCGCACACCAACAATAAGTAACAATAGCCTTTTCTATTAGCGAAGCATTAGTTATTAGAAGCTAGTGCAATATATGGGCAACTCGTTGTGAAGGATGAGCACAATATCAGATACAAATGAAATGATGCCTTTCACAATTCAGCCGTACGTTTTTGTTTAAGAGTTGTCTATGGTGTCTCTATACCGATATTATATAGATATAGAATCTTAAACTCTTTTATTTTTATTTAAATAAAACTTAAAATAGTTTTATTTTAATTTTAAGGCTTTTCATCGGTGGTAAGACAAGTAACAACAGTCTTCTCTATTAGTGAAGCGTTACTTATTCGAGGTAGTGCAATACATGGGAAACTCGTTGTGAAGGAAGAGCACAATATGAGATACAGAAGAAATTATGCCTTTTACACTACTATCGTAGTTGTTCTTTAAAGGTTATCTATATTGTATCTAAACCAATATTATGTATATTAATTAATTTACGTACCTCTTTATTGTACGCGTTGCAATATAGTATTTTTCCATCCGTTTGGTATGTCTTTGGACTCTTCTTTAACCATCTTCTAAAAAGCTCAATTTTGTCTTTATTTCGCCAACAGCTGAAGTTTCTACAGTACAAAATAAGTTGAACTCAGTTGAGTTCAACTTATTTTGAAGGATCCCCATTTTTTGTACTTATTTTGTACTTACTCAAAATATGGAAGGATCCATATTTTGTACTTATTTTGTACTTATTTTGAAGGATGCTCAGACCATGTAACATGGACACACTAAGTCATGCCTTTCTGTAAACGAAAAATTAATATGATAATACATAAAAATCCGAACCCTAATTAGAACTGTAGCAGTGAATCAAGAATATGCAGATGTAAAAGCTGTATGAAAGTCGCTATAGCTTTTTAATTGAAAGAACTGTTCCTATTTCAATTAAAAAACGCAACTTTTACCTAGAATTAGAATTTTTTTTTTTTTTTTCCCAAAGAAAGCATATATAGCAACAACCTTGGTTTTTCCGAGTTACATTTATACATAGAAATAACAGAAAATGAAAGGGACCAAAATAAAATGTCGTGAATACCGTGGGAAAACTTAAATAAGGGTAACGTATGATTCATCGTATTTTTTGAGGTAGCATTCTCATTTTTTCTTATCCCTTTGATTCTTCAGAATCCCAGTCCGATGTTTATCAACAACATCGAATAAGCTCGTAGGTTTGGCAGAGTAAGAAGCAAGTGTGAGGAGAATAAAACAGTGAATCATTCATACTAAGAGATGAAAATAGCGTCATTCCCAAAATGATGCTAATTCACACTAAAATTGATTCGGTAGAGTAAGCAGTGGGTATTAACATTACTCAAGAATAAAATCTTCAAAAACACCAAAGAAGCCTCTTGTGTCCAGAAGTAATGAGTTCAAAAACATAAGAGAACAAAAAAAAAAAAAAAACGCAGACTTGAATAAAATCTGCTTCTCGAGATTATGATTCAATATAAACTTTCTAAATAACGTAAGCAAGTTTTTTTTTTTTTTTTTTTTGAAAACCCAAAACACGAGAGGTATTAGAACCACTTGGTACCATGCTTGGGTTGAGGGTCAAGAAGTGAAAAGAAGATATTTGTTGACATTAGACTTGAGCTTCTCTAAACTGCAATGTTTCAGGAATACGTGTGAAGGAAGGTTGTTCCAGAAACCGGCAGATGAACGAATAAAGGTCCCTGACTAAATTCCTCATTATGTAGTAGAACCGGTTCTAGTGAATAACTATTTTATTATTGATAGCGGTAAGGAATGTTTAATTTAACTATAAAACATACTATTAAAATTAAAAATATAAAAAATTTATTCAGAATTTTAAACAAATCCTCTATTTCTACGTTTATATAAAAAAAAGACGTATGTATACCTCATGCTCTGAAGTGTATGTTCTTTTCTGGTGGCCCCATGACTCGTCCAAATCCACCCCCATCCTGTCAACAACAAACTCTAAGTAGAGGCCCGAATGCGGACTGCACCCCACCCACCACGAAGCAGGTAGCTGTCTCCCAGTGACCGTCCCCGACAAGTACAGCTTGTCCGCTATAGGCCTCACTGTACAAATTAGCGCAACTCCACGCCCAGCTGAGGCAGTGCTAAACAGGAAGTGCCAACACCCCTCACTCAGGCTGTCCAAACCTGAGTGCCAGCAGAAAAAAAAAAAAAAAAAAAAACCAGCTACCACTTGGGAATAAATACAGGGCAATCCCACTCCAGACAATAACTGAAAATGCCTGGCGCCAATCCCTGGCTACCCACCAGAACGCCTGCAAAAAAAAAAAAAATAAATTATAATAATAATAACAAATAATACTAAATAAATAATAATAATAAATAAAATAAAAATAATAAATTAATAATTATGTATGCATGAGGTATTCAAAGTATTTTATTTTTTCTGCGGGCTCCAGGGTTTCCCCTATCCGCCGCTGAAGAGTAACTGTAAAATATTCACAATTTGTGGTTTTACAAACATCTTGATCCACCAACTTTACAGGAATTATTACAAACGATAAGTCTCTTGTCTGAGACCAATGTAGTATAGCCGCGCATTTGATCATACTGTATATCCATAACACTTGCAACTCAGTTATTACAATTTGTTGAAGGCACCAATTGCTACATTAACCCTCACAACTTATTCAACTATACAGATAGCTAGGACCTACCAATTCGGCCACAATGAGGTCCGATATATATCTTACAATTTATACAATTTATGCACCTTATTTCAGGCCGAAGTCCCAGGACACTGCCCACCCAGCAGTGATCCTGGCATATCGACTTATATATTCTAAACGCTAATATTGCCTTCCGGCAATAAAGGTGGTAGATGACTTTCATCAACCGGTGAAATACCACCCCTTTGTTTATTGGAGGCTTGAAGTGGTGAAATCCATGTTTAGTCTCTAGAGCAAAGTTTCCGGCACCCCCTCCCCCCATACTTCTCCTTCAACCCATGCACGGTACTAAGTACTATAGGTTTTGATACCTTTGGTGTTTGGGGTTTCCATAAAAAAAAAATAATAATAAAATAAAAATACAAATAAATTTCCTCATCAGAGGTCCTATAACAATACGATTAATACCAAGGAGGCAACTATATACAGTGGTAGCACACTTATTACATAATTATTCTCAGCCGGCAAGTCCTTTCCTTCTGCGGAAAGCCTTGTCTGCAAAGTTAGCCAGTGCCTCATAATTTTCTTTACATTCTAAAAACTTCGTGAACTTATTTACATCGTAAACTTCGGTCAATGCTTGAAGTTCAAATCGAATGTCTACATAATATCGACATTCTAAGATTACACGTTGGACTGTCTCCTCTGAGCCACATTTACAAAGAGGAGACGCAGCCAAACCCAGAGTAAATAACTTTGAGTTTAGGCTGCCATGCCCGGATAGAAGGAAAGTTAGGTGAAGACCCGGGTTAAACCAGGGCCAATGTTTTTTGTCAAATTCGGAAACTTGAGGTATAAAAAGGGTAGTAATTCTTCCAGTGTTGGCATTACTCCATTCGTTTTGCCATTCCTGGAGGAACTGGTTTCTTAATCTAGTGTTGTCTTCTTTCACTGGCACGTCTAGGTTAACAGAAAACTGGTTGAACTGTGCCGCAATACCCTTCCTTCTACAATACTGAAAGTAATTGTACAGCACTTCGTATTTAATTGGTAGTTTGCCGTTGATTAACCTGTAGTGCTGACGTTAAAATTGTGCGACAAGCTCTTGAAGTTGCAATCAGGAAAAAGCGCTGGGCTTGAGTCAAGATTTTTTTAACCGTGACTCTGCGTATACTGGGGCCCCAAGCGCCCGCAGCATAACAGACAATAGGAATAAATATACATTTGTAGTACAGCTTGAGAGTGGAGGGTTTCAGACCCCAAGAACCTTTGGTAATTCTGATTATTTTGCCCGTCAAAGCCTTGATTTTGCTTAGTACGTATTTAGCATGGGTAATGAATTGAAGTTTGTTATCTAACATAATTCCTAGGTATTTGTACGAGTTAACTAATTTTATTGATTGTTCTTTAATCTTAATACATGGAGGTCTATTTGGGTCTAATTTTCCTTTTAGAAGAATTTGTTTTGTTTTGGGAACAGAAATAGTTAATTTATGTGTACTGCACCACTCATCTAGGTCTGATAGGACTTCATTAGCACGGATTTCAAGTTGTAGTCTGGAGTTTCCAGAAACAAGGATAATTAAATCGTCTGCGTAAGCCATCTTAGTAGTGCAATTATGTTCGGTTGCCAGCCACCCATCAAGGACCACGTTTCAGCATACTGGTCCGAAAACTGATCCCTGAGGGCAACCGCGAGTCACAGGTCTCGCAACAGAGCAGGATCCACTGGAGACCACAAGTGAGCGATTCTGGAAATAATCCGCGATGAGACGGATTATTTAATACATGAGTTGGAAGAAAAATGGGAGCAGAGATGGGCAAAATTTGCGGCCAATAGCTTTGGCAAGAGACCAGAATGCTCGGCTACCATTAGGGTAAGAAGCAAGTTTTCTACTCTTAGCCTGTTCAAGCTCTAGTTTGGACTGATTAATAACTGCTTTACAATTGTTGCGAGCTTTGCTGTAGGCAGAAAATGAAACTGAAGAATTAGAAACAAGCCAATTACAATATGCAACATTCTTCTCTTGAACAGCCTTAGCACATTTATTGGAAAACCAAGGTTTAGATAAAGGACGAGATTTTAAAGTGGAGTGTGGGATAAAGGATTCCATTCCTGCAAGAAATAATTTCACTGACACGATCTGAGCAAACGTTGACATCAGAAGGTTTGTAACAGTAATCCCACTAAGGAAAAGAAGAAAAGAAATCTTGCAGGTCAACCCAGTTTGCATTCTTGTAATGCCAAACAACACGAGGTTGGGAATAGCAATGAGATAAAGGTTCCATTGGAGAAGAGATAATCACCAAGTTGTGATCTGAAGTGCCTAAAGGACCTCTCACTTCGACCTTGTACTTAGAAGGGTTGTTTGTGAGAAAAAAACCTGTATGATTAGGATTGTCCGGTATTCTTGTAGGTAAATGAACAATCTGTGCAAGGTCATTAGTAATTGCAAAAGACACATCATCTCGACCTGCTGGGTCGGTGTGACTAGAAAACGGAAGCCAGTTGGAGTTGTGTACATTAAAATCACCAAGGAAAATTACCTCACTGTTAGGAAAGTTGGACTGGAGAAAGTCAAGTTGCAAAGAGAGGAAGTCAAAGAGCTCCAAGTGATTAGTCGAGTTGGGAGAACGGTAGAGACAACAGATGAATTTGTCACAATGAGGTAGAGAGATTTTAAGCCAGAGAAGATCAAAGAGAGGAGATTCCAAATTGCCAAGTCTGTGACAGGGAATATGGGAACGGACATATGCACAAGTACCACCTTTGAGGCGAAATTAATCATAGAGCGAATAATTTGGGCTTCTGAAGTGAGCAGTAGTTGAATCAACCGATAACTGAGATTCTGTCAGAAAAAGTACACGGCGTTTAGCAGACTGCAAGAATGTGGAAATGGATATCGCTGAGAATAAATTGAGACCACGTATATTTGTGAAATGAATTAGGAAGTGCTTGGGAGGTTTAGATCTTTTCGCAGATAAGCTTGCTCTATTATTTTGACAATTCATGGTGTATTCAATAGTAAGAAAAAGTGGGTGGGACATGCTGTATCAAGTAATGAAATTTTTGAATATGGCGTGCACATAGTCAGAATCTACCCAGATCCTTGACATAACGTGGCCTCGACAATGCCCCCCGCATACACACTACTCGGACTCCCTGCAGTCACTATCTGGCAGAGTAGAGGTAGCAAGATTATACACTAGCTGATCCGGAAGCCTCCTAGACAGTTACCAATAGGTTCGGTCCGGTGTACTAACTAGCGGCCGGCCTGCGAACACCGTTTTAGAGCTGTACCCTCGAAATGTAAGGAATATTGGATCTCGCCACGACGTTCATCATAACCTCAAAAGTCATCAATCATACTGCATGATGGAAGAGATACGGAAGGGTTGACCGGAACTTAGCTCTAGAGACTAAACATGGGTTCCACCACTTCAAGCCTCCAATAAGCAAAGTGGTGGTATTGCACCAGTTGATGAGTCATCTACCACCTAGTACTGCCTGGTAACATAGAGGGGCGGCGTTCCTCCATGTGGTGTGGGCGCCACACCTCGACCCCTGCTTTCGTTGGTTCACACCTGGGTGGTCACCCACAGTGCTTGTGCATGGAGGTTATACCCAGGATTACTAACAGTCCCACCTTCGTGAAGGTGCAAGCAGTTTCTGAGTCTTTTCGAGACATTTTCAGATTACATCACCAATCGTCGACTTGAGGATCTTCAGTGCCGTTGAAATCTCAAATACAGACGGACTGCTTATGTGGCATCCTATTATTATCAGTTGCTGGAAGTTTGTTAACCACGCAGATTGCAACGTATTGAATTCACGATAGTTCTACTGTCTTCACGCAGGACTTCGAGCATATTTCTAATTGTGGCTGGCATTTGATGCTTGGGAAGGATGTTATCAATGGACGATGTCGGAATATTAATAGTAGGGTAGTGTATAGTCTATACGAAAACAGAATTAGTAATGATTATTAGTAGCCGCAAACTGATGTAAGGACGTTGTAAGAACCCAATTCTTACACTTATCCTAGAGAATGTTATGTTATAAATATTATAACATAACAAAAAAATATATATATAATATTATTTACATAGGATGATTTTCAGCTTAGATTGCAATCGCTCTGTACCATACAGTTAAGTAGGGGAGGATTAGCGTAACAACGGGGGGTAGCTGCACAGGGCACAAAAGTACAATGGGAGCACTGTAAGGCCAGTTCAAGTCGCTATAAACAGAAAGTGGGCAGCTCTTTGGAAGAAAAGAACAAGGGAACCGACTCCCCCTTGTGGAGAGGAAGAATTTTTAAGACTAGGAGGGTGGAGGGGACCCTGGATGCGGAATACACCGTGTGGAAAATGGCTAGCCACTGAATGAAACAAACCGACTCCTTGAGCACTTACTGATTTCAAGGAGCGGTAGAGAAAAAACAGGGTGGACTAATAGCGGTAAGTGAATCGGAATGATCACAAAGAAATATATAGAAATTTCTAGACTTCCGGAAGTTCATCGAAGCTTCTAGAAATTTCGAGAAGTCGGATGTTTCCCCAGGAAAGGGAAGGGAAGGAAAACGGAGGAAGTGGGAGAGAGCAAATGAGAATAAAGAGATGATGAAGAATGAACTGCGATTGGATCAGAATAGAAGGGGTGGCTGAAACAAAAGGAGATGGAACAGGAGGAAACGGGGAGTTACAGTTTTTTGACAGTTTGGGGAGTTTTTGGAAGTTTGAGAGTTCCTGTGGGTGGGCCTGAGTGATGTGCGGCTGGAAAGAAATCCCGAGAAGTGCTGGGAGAATCGCTGTAGAGTAGCGGACAGAGAAATTAATTTAAGGGAGTTTTTTGCAGTGAGAGAGTTTTAGAGTTTTCTGGAGTTGTAGGCAGTTTAAAGAAGGTGGCAGTTCTTATGAATCGCTGGAATGTGGTAGTGGGAATTGAAGGAGTTTGTCGCAAAGACAATTCGTTAGGCAAGTTCTGGGAGAGGTCGGCCGAAACATAGAAATAGGAAGGAGATGCGCAATGAAAGATGGAAACACATATGCTGGAGCTGAGTGATAAGGAACGAAAAGTCTCGGTATAGAAAGATAAGGAAGAGTTATACAGTCTGGCTTCTTGATAAAGCAGTAAGGGGAGTCCTGATAATTTTATTATGGACCCCAGTATCGTCGAGCTGATCAGACGCCCAAAGCGGGCCAGAGCAACCCATTTATGGAGAAAAGAGTGAGTTCCTGAACGAAGGAGAATTCCTGTAGATGAGCAACAGTTCCTTAGTGGATGACTAATTCCAGTAGGAGTCTGATGATGCCCTATATTGATGATGATGGCCGCCCCTGAGTGAGAAAAAGGTTGTGTAAAGCGTGATCCCCTAAGATGTTATGTAAGTACCAGATGTAAGATGTAAAATCTTACATGTTAATATTTTAGAAATGAGCGAGATTTATTTAAAATAAAGCATAGGAAATAGCAAAATAGGACAGTAAACATTTCCAGTCACAAATATTATTCTAGGTCACTCACAAGGATTAAAACTTAGACAAGGTTGAATTAGAGAAGGGAGCGGTAAGCTATTAGCAATTAGGGGTACATTTCAGTTCCCACCATGGCAAAGAACAAACGATAACAACGGGAATGGTGGCAGGGACTACTGACGTGCAGGTGCGAATAATTATGGCTCTGAAGAACAAAGGGCTGTAGACTGAACATTGTCGGACACCCCTTTGTCCGGTGACACCGAGAATCCGTCTGGTAGTAAAATACAGATCAAATTGCTCCGGTTAGCAACCTATTTGCGTCTGACTGTCAGCGATGGCAAGGTTGTTAGATGATGTAAAATAAATCTGCTAAGTTTAACGAGGGGTGGCGATGGTGGCGGCGAACTTCAAAGCAGCGGATTGCCTGGGAAAAATTGGGAAATTTATTAAAATGAGCTCTGAATATACAGCTTGAGAAATTTTAAAGGACGAATAGGAAATGATGAAAGTTGACAAAAATGAGAAGATTGGGTAAACTCAGAAAAAAGGTTGGCAGGAATTATGAGGGTCGTTGCTCAATTCAGAGTAACAAAAAGTCAGTGAGCAGGGAGAAAGGAGGAGAGTTCCCTCAGTTGAGCGTTATGTGGGTGGTTATGAAAATGTGAGTGAAACACAGATCCAGCAGTTGAGCTTTATGTGGTGGTTATGAAGATGAGTTAGAAACAGTGAGAACCCCGAGCTGAGTATGTGGGGGTGTGTGGAAAGTAAGTTAAGGAAAGGTTAGTGGAGTTTCATAATAGTCGAGTCAGTCCGTCATCGGAAGGCAAGGGTAGTGGCCTGTAAGCAATTAAGTCTAGTCCGTCATCGGAGGAAGGCAAGAGTAGTGGCCCGTATGCAAATAAGTTTGTCCGTCGTCGGAAGGCAAGGGTAGTGGCCCGTATGCAAACGACTGAAGTGTATGAAGAGATAAAGCTGTCCGTTATAGGAAGGTAGTGAAAGTGGCCAGCGTGAAAATAAGTAGTGTAAGGAGAAAAATAACCCTAGTCGACCATCTGAAGGCAGTGATAAAGGCAAGGCGCAGATAAGTGAGCTGAGAAGATAAAGTTGTAATTCCTAATCCGCCAGAATAGCTGAACCGAAGGTTAAGTAGCAGTATCGAAGACGAGCCCATGATTTCCTAAAAGACACAATGATGCCCTATCCAGACGTAGACTACAGCCCATGGAGAAACTTGAAGTTCTGAGATGAATGCAGTTGGTAAACGATGATGCCATTCCCAGACAAGGAGCTGAAGGCCCCAAAACGGAGAAATCCGATTCGTAAAATTAAGTGACTAGATTTATATAGTATTCTCCCCCAGAAAATAAAGGACTGTTGGAACTCTAATATCAGATTAGTATAATGTTTAGAAAGATGTTAAGGGAAGGATGTACAAAAATATAATTATATATACATAAATATAGAGATAAATCAGATAGGGGTTTTCATTAATGTATAATTAGACACAGATGTAGAAAGGCAAAGGAGAGAAATTTGATATTTGTTATTAGTTATTGTCTAACATATAGGTATAATATATTTTGGAAGGGAAGGGTAGAGAATACAGAGAAAGAAATAGCCTTATGAATGTAGCTAACACTTGGGACCAGCATTAGTCCAGAAATTGGTGTCAAATGTACTATCTGTCTTGATTAGAGAAAGTTGTGAAGTTATATTCCCCAAGACAAAATGGGGTACTAATTAAACGGAAGTTAAGAGTGAAATTCCTAAATCAATTTATAAGGTAAGGATATGATTTAAAGTGGAGAAAGGGTGTACCTAATCCTCTTAAGTAATTATTGTTCATGTGTGAAGAAGAAGCTATAGCAGTTTTTGTAAAGATATTAAGTTTGTTGTGTATAAAGAAATAACCTTTCGAGTGCAAAACCACTGTATTTAATTGCCATATATAACTGATAATACATAGGCAAATTTGAGAAATAATAATATGTGCTTGAGAGTTGATAATTTTTATATTGTGTATATATAAGTGTAAATAAAATGTTATGTTATATATTAATGAGTGTGTTGTTTGTCATTCTTGAACACTCAGCCTGTCCGAAAGGAATTATAAATAATTGAGAAGTTCCCTTGAATCTGGAATTCACCTGTAAAGTCAGATGTGTAAGTGGGGAAATTAAACTAAGGTGGACAACAACTCATATAAGAGAACAAATAAATATATAAAACAATAACTATATAAAAAAATATAAAATATCATCATTTTTAAATTCCACCCCCCACGCATATAATAGTTTTAAGCTTGAATTGAGGTAAAGGACTTTAGGAAATGTCTTTATTTAGTTGATAGGAGATTTGGTATTGTTTAGCATAAAAGGAAGGAAAAAGTTCATAAGATATAGACATATGTACTTCATCACAAAGATAAGTTTATTAAGCAAGGAAGATTCAGATGTATGTACTCGAGACTAGTGTGTTTTAAGTTGAGATTATGTTCTATGCACATGTAATTATTTTGGAAGGGATAATTAAAGAAAGGTAGCGGGGATTTATAAATCTGGGAAAATGCACATATAGGTGTTATGCTCTCTGCTGTAATCCCAGTTGGGAAGTTTAAATTGTTAGAAGACAAGAGAATGTTATAAGATGTAAACTAAACCAGAAGAAGAAAAGGCAGAAAGACATGAAGATATACGAGTTGTGATTATCATCACATCTTAGCACACATATAATGCTATTAACTAACATAATCCCCAAATGATGATGTATGATATATTCTTTTAATGTATATACTGTGAATAAACAATATTGTATATGTTTATCAAGTGTAGTATGAGTCATTCTGAATACTCAGCCAGTCCAGAGGAGACATACACGAACTTCTAATCCCCCAGAATCGGTGATCTTCTGTGCAGTATACAAGTCAGGTGTTAATGTGGGAGGGGGGAAATTAGGGGGAAAATAAACGGGGAAATACAAAGTTAAGAGAGGTGGGTCTGAAATCTTAACGAGATTTCTTGATATAAGAAATTATAACAAATAATAATTAATAATAATAAATAAAGAATTCTTTCCCACCCCCACAACGTATACTCCTATAGTATCAGCCATTAAAAAAATACCTATTTCGTTCGCCTATTCCTTTCAATAGGTGAACCACTTTGCACTTGAAGTGGGATAGAGCAAAAAACACTCGAGAGAGAGATGTGCCAGTAAATTTAAAACTCGCGAGACGACAATCACTTCTGAGTGCAGTTTCTGGATGGTTGCCATAGCGTGTTATGCTGTGTATGGAACAAAATATTCCCCGACAATGCCCGACCACATCAACGTGATCGACGAATGAAAATATTCCATCACTTGATCGAGAAGTAAAAATATACCACGATAATTGTTTTCAAATCGAGATATTTTATTAGTGGAGTACCCGTCCGATTTGAGACGAATACGACAGACAATTTGAAAATCCCACCCACCATTCCCATTCTGCGCATTAACCCAAAGTTAATAGTCGTTTATATCCCACCGAAAAGTTTTACAATTCTTGCGAACTCCCGCCCATAAAAAGTCCACCGCAGTCCCACCCAAGAACCCAAGAATTTTCCACAATTCACCGTGCGCTCCAAGCAGACCTCTTATATCCCAGCCTCGCCACACCTCTGCCTGAAATTTCCAATAAGTCCTCCTTGCTCATGGGTCCCGCAATATGTTGCCGGCGCCCATTATCGTAAGCCACCTGTCATGTATTATCTCACTGACTGCGCCCAGTTACCTGACCATTAGAAGAATCAGATGGAAATTTTGGGTTCTTTCCGTTTGCAACCACGAGTATATCCTTTCGATTCAAATAATGTGTTCCAAGACTGGTTTTATTTGGGGATTTACAAAGGGGTAAAAATCCCGTCACCTTCCTCTGAGACCAGTTAACTCAGCCCCTTGAAAAAAGGCAAGACGTTTCTTGCAAAACTCACCCGAATCTCCAGAATATAATAAACAACATCTTAACTGGACCACACACATGTGCAGGAATCAACTCGCGTTCAACAGCCATCGTTTTTATACTATCGTTTTCATTGTGACGTTGCACCAAAAGACACGATATTTTATTCATTATCATGCGGGTCTGTTGTTCTTTTCCTGTCATTGTTGCTGTTCCAGTGACGTCATAAATGCTCGTTCGTTTGTGAAGTCAGTCGACTCGGCAAAACTTTGATTTAAAATTATAGCCCGCGCGCGCACGCACACACACACACACACACACACACACACACACATTGTGCCTGTATATTGCGCATGGTGGGACAGCGCATTGGCCCTGTGGGGGGTTGAAATAAAGGTAATGAATGTCCTTAACAAATATACATATGTCTTTACTCTTCTTTAAATTTTATTTTTGATACTGATAATAATAATTCTTTATTCTTTATTTGTTCTGTTGTTCCCTTAATAACTGTAGACCTCTATTTCCTACACCCCCACGAACACATCTGACTTTGCTTTACAGGAGAATTCCAGATTCGTGGGAACTTCTCAATTATGTATAATTCCTTTCGGAAAGGCTGAGTGTTCAGGAATAACAAACTCACAAATTAATAAACAACAAAGTTTATTTACATATATATATATATATACAACATAATATACAATTGAATAAAAAACATGTAATATGCATACAAAGTTAAATCAAGGATGCCTTGCATAAATTATTCTTATTCCTGTTTCCCTTCACTAGCTAATCTAAGTTGACCATTATATGAAAACACTGATTCATTCTTCTTGCCCTAACTAACTAACTCCTAACACTTATACACCTTCACCATATCTATTTCACTTACTTCTGGATACAATTGTGTTCCTTATATTAACAATCAATATTCTACTTTCATCATTATACTCTGTGTTCTCGCCATTCGGTTACAATACACTGAAGACCAATCTTAACTTTCCTAAAGTCTCCATTTGTTATTAGTCTTTCAGATGAACCAACAATTCTTTATCAATACAAACACTATATTCAATTATCTATCCTGAAAACATTCAAAGAGTCTCATACAGTTCAATTATCTGTCCTTAAAACATAATCAAAACTTCTCATATAAATCAATTATCTACCCTTCTAACACATTATAATCTTTTGAACAACAATTTAATCTATTACTCATCCTTCGTTTCTCTTGCATTTTACAATAACCTTTTTTAAATAATTAAAACTCTGTTAGTATATATATCATTTACTTAAGAGATAATTTATCTATCAATTTACTTCTAGTGCTACCCCTTTTTTTTTTTAATCACTATACCGTTTCCCTAACAGTCCTTGTTAACTTACAGTACTTAATAATATTTCACCTACTTCTATCTTTTTCCTTTCTTTCCGAGGGAGGTTTGAACCTTCCATTTTAGGCTCTCAGGCTACCTTCTGGGGATCTCCTTCATCTGCTTCAGATAATTATCAGGAACTCTTGGCTGCATGGGTCTGGCGTCCTTTCTCCGCCTTATTCGGGCTCCTTCTATCTTTTCCATTCGTTGCTTCCTTCTTTCTCATCGAGCTACTAATTCCGCGTTTTCGCTTCTTCTCTCGAGCTACTAATTTTTTTGCGGATTTCGCTCCCTTTCCCTCCACCTTATTAAAACCTTTCACAAGGAAAAACCCACAGGGTGCCACCCTCGTTTTTCCGTCCACCTATTAAGAACTCTTTCAAGGAGAAAACTTCCCAGGTCGCGACCCTTCTCTTTTCCCACCAAGACCAAACACTCAGCTGTTAACTGACACACATTTCCTACCACAACAGAACCCTCAACTGTCCATGTTACTAACTCATTTTACTTATCTCGACGAAAATCTCGACTCCTGTGTCCGCTGACTATTTCATTTTCCCTAGCACCAACAAAAACTCAACTCTTGGAATCCCACTAACCCATTTTCATAAACACCCGCAACGACTGCTAGTAGTCATCGTGAAACAAATAACTACATGGGATGCGTTAGAGTAAGAACAGGTTCTTGTATACTTGCATGTACACCCATGCTAAGAGCACAGTAAATAAATTTCATGAATTTGAAATGCTGGTCAAGATATCAAATGCAGACACTGTTGGGATTTCAGACGCATGGTATCGCTCAGATATAAGGAACGCAGAATTTGAGTATTGGGAGTACATTTATACATGAAAGACAAACAAGAGAGGAGGAATGAGGAGGATTATGCTTTTAGTTAAGAAGCACATAAAAACTATGGCAGTACTCCAGTTGGCGCCCTCGTGGACAGTACGGTTCGAAGGATCATCGTCCTCTCCACAACGGCCGAAAAGGTCTGAGTTTGAATCCTAATCATAACGAGAGGAATTTTTATGGGCCTTTTTCACATCGTGGCTGAGTTAGTCGGTCTCAGGCGAGGGTAGCATGGTTTTTCTCCAGGAAACTCGGGTTTTTCTTCCAGTAAACAGAAAATTGACCTCAGGATACACGGAATTTATGAACAGTGTTGCTCCTAAAACCCAATAACAACAACAACAGCTCCAGTTGACATGGGATGCTAGTGCAATATTGAGTTTGGTGTGACCAAAGCACTGGATAAGCAAAAATGAGAGCAGGAATGTGGCCTAATGCCTGTGATGACTATAATAAACAACTGTACAGACATACACATTATTGTAGAGTACAACGAACAGCTGTACATACAGACAAGCAACCACGAGTATATCCTTTCGATTCAAGTGTAAATACAGCACAGTTTATCCATAAATTGCCCACCGAGAATAAATAAAAGTAGTGTCCTCTACCAGAGAAGCGTTTTTTATTCAAATTAGCGCAATACCAGTAGTTTATTCATGAATTGAGAAAATGCAGATAAAAAGGAACCACTAAGTGGCAGTGATCGCAGTGTTACTTATTGGTGTATCTAAGATGAAGGGAAAAGGGAGAGGTTTTTGCTTCCGTCAAGGTGACTACAGTGGTCTTAGACAGTTTTTAAATTCTATACAGTGGGACCAACTAATGATGTTACAATCAGCAAATTCATAATGGGAAGAGTTCAAGAAATTAATCGTAGGAGTTTTATACCAACTAAGAAATGCGCTTCAAAGTATAGGCCTAAATGGATCTCAGATGAACTTACGAAACTGGTGGTAGAGCAGAAAATGCGAGGGATATAATCTAAGCTAGTCTGCAATCAAGTCACAAAGAATCAGGCAAGCAAAGGCAGATTACGAGAAATACTTGGCAAAAGACGCAAAGAAAAACAGCGAAGACTTATTTACTTAACGTAAACAGTTTAAGGAAGTGGATGAATCAAATTGGACCATTCGATATCGATAGTTCGACAGTTGATAATCCTGATCAGGTTGTTGACAAACTCAATGAGTATTTTGCATCTACATTCACACACCAGGAATTCTTTAGAGAAAGGAATGCCAACCGTTTAGCAAATTCTAACTGAGAGTTAAATGTTTTTGTAATAACCAAGAGGAAAGTGGAGACAAATGGTTGAAGTTAAACGTAAGAAAGGCACCTTGGTTGGATGGGAACCATCCGAATATATTAAAGGACGCAGTGAAGGAAGAGAGGAAACCCTCAGCCATAATTATGAGATCGTTCTTGAATTTAGGGTTGGTCCCTGCGGACTGGAGATATCCAAATGTATTCCCAATTCACAAAGGGGTGGGGGATGGGGGATCAAAGAGTGACACGAATAATTACAGACCTGTTAGATCAGTTTCTGTTCTGGGGAAAATAATGGAGTCACCGGTTAAAGAAGCATCGCAGGATAATCTAGACAAGACTGCTGTTATAATTCAGACACAGCAGGTTAAGGGGAAATCTTGTCTCACCAATTTGACTGGGTAGTACGATGTGATCACAAAGGAACTGTATACAAAATATAATTTTAATATCATATACTTGGATTTCGGAAAGCTTTTGGTGCTGTTTCACATAAAGGAATGCTGTACAAATTGCAGGGGTGTGGGATTAAAGGAACGTTGCTGATGGATAAAGGGATGGTTGAGTACGAGAAGACCGAGAGTGGAAAACAATTGACATTGCTCTTCCTGGACTAATGTTATTGGAAGAATACCCCAGGGGTTCGGTAATGGCCATTATTGTTTTCTATATTTATCAATGATATTGATGAAGGCATACCAGGCTTAATATTAAAGTTTGCAGATGATACAGAGGTTGGCAGTGTGGTTAATGACAGTATGCTACTGCAACGGGATCTAGAAAAGTTTGGCAGCTGTGCAGAGAAATGGCAAATGAAGTTTAACATTGATAAATGCAAAGTACTCAATATGGATAATCACAGAGTAACATACTGTCTGTGTGGTACTACACTCCGAGTAATGGAGATGAAAAAGACCTGGGGGAGATTGTGCAGTGTTATATGATGTTCTCTGAACAACTCAGATTGGCTACCAAGGCAGTTCATGCCGAGCTGCCAGGACAGCGCAGCTCATTGTTTTTAAATGATATAGAGGTATTTTCTAGCAGGGATAAGGAGGTGATTATCCCTTTGTATAAGGCAATGGTCAGGCCACATCTTGACTTCTTAATTTCCTCTTAAATCCAATCGACACGCTGTCTGTCAATTCAACAGTCTTCGCGAGTAGCACAACGGTTATAATCACCGATTTCGTAATACCGAATGAAAAACGCCTTCGAATTCCGTCAGTGACGCGAGGAACTTTTATGGGCTTTAGTCAATCCGTGGTAATTAGTCTCACTGAAAAACAGCAAGGATTTTTTCCCCCTGGAAACTCCAATTTTTCTTCCACAAAAACAGGCAGACTGACTAGAGGAGAACACACGCAATTACCAGACGTAATATACAGGGTATACGATGGCGAGCTGCAAAATTTTAAATTGAAGTTTGTCTTGTACACCGTATTACTTTCTGCACCGTTTTATAAAATTAGGATTATTTGGTTTTGATCATGTTTTGATCATGTTATGTTGTAAGGACCCAGCCTTACAATAAATTATAAAGTTTGTTAAATATTGGAAGAATTAATTGTGGCGAATATAGTTAGTTTCAGTCAAGTATCATTTGTTAAGAAACACTGAAATTCGAAGGTTAGTCCAAACACACCCAGTTAGTTAAATCTGGGTTGTAAAGAAATTCCTTAAGCGAGTCAGTAAAAGTAATTATAATGGACCGAAACAAATCCCACTTAAGACAGGAGCATATACACTATAGAAAGGGCACTGAGTGCGGAAGTGGCCCTATTAATAAATTTCACGGTTCGACCTCTAGCAGGTGTGGGCGACGTAGTAATGGGGGTGAGGTCACAAAGAAAGCCTGAAACTCTCTTAGCTGACCGGAACTTACGTTTAATTTCTAGAATGATCTCGTAATTTCCAGACTAACGGAAGTTCGGTCACACTAGGAAAAAGAAAACACGCCCACGGAAATGAAGGGAGACGAATAGGATCACGAAGGAAAGGATGGGGAAGTCAACGATTGGCCAGGAAGAAAGCGGTGGGATTTTTGAGAGAACGTAGAGAAGGGGCTGGAAAATTGATACTGGGTTCATTCGGAGAGGAGTTTTTGTGGTGGAAGCAGTCCTGGGGAGATGGAAGCTGTAGTGGGAGAATTTGTTATAAGAATGTATTTGTGAAAGTCTAGAGTCGGAAGGAATGTTCCCTTGAAGAAGTTAATGCAGAGTCTATGGAGGAAGAATGGTGAAACGCCCTAGAGGCAAATTTCTCGATTGAGCAGTTGAGTGACTAGTCGACCCGGAAGGTATCCCAGTCCTCGGACGCAACGCAGATGGAGGAAGAAAGGAGATAAGATCCGGTATTATCTTCAGCCGTGCAGTACCCGGTAGAGAAACCCAGGATAGATTACTGTGTTCCCCGGATGAGCAACCTTTCGCTTTCCAGTCCTCACCCCGAGCAGATAGGAAAAGAGACCGAGCAGGGAGGAATACCAGACCATTGCGTAAGTGCTAGAATAAGTACTGAGAATATAATTTGTAAAAAGGGGAACTAATTTAATAATGAAAAGGACTCTAGGAGGACGCTATAAATTTTAAGAGAGAATGTCAAAGTACTAACTATATATATATATATTTGAACGAGTGTAATACTTAAGGAGTGATAATTCAATTTAGTATAGAGATCAGAGTAATGCAATCTAAGAGTAAGTTAATCTGTAGTAGGAAGAAAAAAATTTGTCCTTGAATTATTGTGAATGTTAAATTGCTGTGAGTATGACTTATTTGGGGTAGAAAATGATTAAACAGGTAAACAATTAAATGAGCTTCTAGCCCTAATTATGAAATAGTGGATTAATTGAACGGAAAGGTAACTAAGTAAATTGGTTGGATATTGTTGACTGTTGACATGTTTGCAAGGAAGGATTCTTGAATGAATATATATATATATTTCCTAATAAGTTGGGAAACGAGCATTTATGAAATTATAATTCTGTCTGTTCATTGGCTGATGGTGGTTTATGGACTTACATGGACTGTTAAGGAGCAAAGAGACAGATTTTTCGTTGTGAGGGGTGATAACTGCCCGGACCTACAGAAATCTTTGTGGAGCAACATGAAGAGACACAATGATATATATATATAGATAGATATATATATAGATATATAATAAGTATTAGGATTTAGTAGTTCTTTTGATAACAACAAGGTTGACTGTATATTACAAGATATATACACATTTAAAAAAATTAGTAAAATAACAAGTGTCAAACTAAATACTGTATTCTGTTAAAGGTTATTGTAATTTTCTTACATATGATATGACAATAAAAAAAATTTTATATTCTACATTCTTGTGTGTGTGTCTGTCATTTCTAAACTCAGCCAGTCCAGTGGAAGAATACCTTAATATATTTGGGGTCCCCGTGAGTCTGGGAATTTTCTGAAATCAATCAAGTCAGGTGTTAAGGTGGGAGGAGTTTATAAGGGGATATATAAATAAAATAAAATAAATATAATAAAAGCTCCTTTTAACCCCCCCCCCCCACAATGTGAACTAGTTAAATGTTTTTAACTAGTTCGCACGAATCGTTTCGAACCAGCTCCAGATCATCACTGGGTATGTGCAGCAGCAGTAATAGGGTTTTCGGAGCATCTTCAATTAAGGCCATATTGCTCTGTCTATGCTGTCTGTAAATTGCGTGTGTTCTGTGGTCGATTTTCTGTTTGCTGGATGAAAAACCACGTTACCCTTTCCCGAGACCGACTAACTCAGCCACGTTGAGAAAAGGGTCCATAAAAATTCCTGACTTCACCGACGGGACTTGAACTCGGGTCTTTTTTCACCGAGTGTGGGGAGAACGGCAATTCTACCATCTGTGCTGTCCACAAGGGCGTCTGTATATGAATTACTTCTGCGGTGGTCCTATTATGACAGGATGCCAATTCAGACGAATTCTTTTGTGTATAGGGGATTTGGCGACGAGACCACTGGTCGTAGTGCATGAAGGCTTGTGTCGCGAAGGGTCTTTGGTGTACCACCCACTAGCCATTTGTTCTTAACACATTTAAGTTAAGCCCTCTACAGTGTTATATAACGAAAAAAAATGAGTTTTTTTATCCAGCAAAAGCTGGATAAAATGGACCTATGGGGGGGCCCATTCCAAGGGGGGAACAGGGAGGAAAAAACCCACCCGTGGTGCAGTTATGAAGAAAAAAATAAAAATAAATACAAAACAATTAAATAAATAAAAAATAATAACAAATAATAATAAAAAAAGAAAAATAAGACCAGAAGAAAAGAAAGATTTAAAAAATAATAATAATACAATAAATAGATTTAAAAAAACTAGTGATACTGATTAAAAAAAGAGAGTAATTAATAAAAATAAGTAGACAATAAATTTCAATAAGGCCATACAGATTTCAAGATCCTCAGTTCTCTGTGCTCCTATTCAAGACAACTATACTCAATGTACTGGAGTTTGCTTCTCCTATATGGAACCCACACCATGCATACTTGATACAGCAAATAGAATCGCTCCAGATGAAATTTATCCACTATCTCTCCAGACGTAACCCCACGTTCTACCACAGAATCTTCTACCGGAATCTCTGTTCCTACTTCAAGCTTCAATCTCTGGAAACTCGGCGAGCTGTTCTTGATTTAAAACTGTTGTACCACATCTTCGCTGGTTCAACCTACCTGCCGGATCTTCTATGCCAGATTGACCTTCACGCTCCAGCGGTGGCTACTAGACAGAAGACTACATTCCACATCGGTAATTCTAGACTAGAGATATCCAGGAACTCCTTCTTCAAAAGAACATTGGCACTCACGAACACGTTTGACTTGGATATGGCTGTGAACAAAAACAGTTTCACAGAAACATTTGGAGTAGGTTGACTGATTGACGGATGAGTTCTGGGCTAAAGATGTCCTCATTAACTCGTGTGTGTCCTGCAGCAACCTGCTTTCATGGCGCTGGACTTGACGTATTGAATATCTTTTTTATTTTCGTGAATTGAACTCTTCCCGTTTGAAAATTAACTTTCATTTACAAAGTGTGTTAGTCTACCATTTATTTTTATGTTTTGTACAACCTTGCTCCGTTATACACTTTAACTGGGCGAATGCCTGTTGTGTATATTATATATTAAAAAAAAATAAATAAAATATCCAAACGGCAAATTAAGCATAAAAAATAATAATTAATAAATAATAAAAAACAACAGCTGCACTGGATTAACTAACTCCAGGCAGAACTCTACGAAAAAATAAAATAAATAAATAATAATAAGGAAAAAAAGAAGAAGTTTTTTTTTCGCTGTGGACTTTTAGTTCGCTGCATGAGTATTTCTAACGTGTCTTGCTTCAGCACGGGTTCGCCTACTACGCTCGAAGACCTAAGTCTGCAGCGCTGAGAGATTTTCTGGTGTTCGGAGTAGGAGGTCTGGTCGATGCTCTGCGATGTTTGGTACTGCCTGTGTAAGTCTTCATACAGAGGACATTCAAGTAGGAGATGCTTCCCGTTCTCCTCAGAAACAGCTATCTGTTGTAGACAGTCCTAACTGAAATAGCTTCTCGTTGAGGGAGCCATGTCCAGTGACCAAGAAGGCGGATTCCAAGGTCAGCGACAGCCACGACGTCACAGTTTTCGTTGCAGTAAACGAGACCTGTGGAAGGAATTTTCTAGTGACGGCACCTGTTACAGAGGTATCCCATCTGGTCTTATGGGCATTCGGCTAGATATTGCAGACAGCAGGACTACACGTGTGGGCACTGTGGAGTGCAAGGTCACCAGTCGCAATCGTGTCCCACTCCTGAATCACCCGTTACATGCCCAAACTGCAAAATAAAAAAGAGGAAATCAGATCACTCATATCGTGACTCGAAGTGTCCCGAGTTCTTGCGAGCTCAGGAGGTTACCAAATCTCGCACAAATTACATTCAGTAAGATAAAAAATGTACAGCATGGTGAGAGATTAAAAATAGTACAGTTAAACTGCCAGCGTTCTGCATCTGCAATGAGTGATATCTCCAAATTAATTACGGATCACAAAATTGACATTCTAGGACTTCAGGAATTATACTCCTACAAAGGCAAAGTTAAAGGATTACCAAACGGCTGTAGGGTGGTTCAATCTAATGTATCTGTTACAGGACAGGGTGCAAATGCTGTGGCAAGGGTGTGGGCAGCTCCCGTTATAGAGGAAAAGCAGATCACGATCACGAGGGTAAATGGTCTCTGCTCCGAGCATGCGGAATATGCATGCTTGGAAGGCAGTTTTGAACAGATATTCTTCCTCTCGATCTAGATGCAGTGCTCACAGCATTCTCAACAAATTGAGTCTTATCTAAACTTCCTTGAGACAGCTTTAATTAGGTTATCAGGCAAAAAAAGGTAGTTATAATGACCGACGCAAATGCTTCTTCCACCATGTGGAACAGCCCCATAACGAATAATAAAGAGGAATTACCGGAGGAATTCATAATAACTAACGGATTGATTGTCTGGAACTCCCCCGGGCATCTGCCCACTTATTCATCCCCTTCTGGTCAGTCTTACATAGATGTCACTCTGTCGAATGCAACATTCGGGAGATGCATAGAAAACTGGACTGTTCACTCCTCTTGGTCGGTAAGCGACCACAATGTAATAACCTTTGACATAATATCTAATGAAAACGCAGCAGCTTTGAGAGGCACACTTGACTTCCCCAGATACAAAACTCGACAAATCAATTGGAATCCTTTTGAGAAACTAATTAAGGAAAAATTTACGGGTGAAAAACTGACAAATCTGACAGACCTTACTTTAGACCAACATCTAAAAGAATTGATGGCAATCATCACCGAAATATGCGACGAGACGATTAAGAAGAAACAGAGAAGACAAAATTCGGTTCCTTGGTGGTCCCAGAACCTTTCTACTCTAAGAAATCATAAAAATAGCGCAAGACGAGATGTTCAGAGAGCTAGGAGAGATGGTAGACCTGAAGACGAGATAAACCAATTGAATGAAATATACAAAAACGCGAGAAGGACATATTTCAACAATATTTACAAAGAAAAACGCTCCGCTTGGAAACACTTAGTTAAACAAACTATGGACCAGGAGCCCTGGGGCTTGATCTACAAGCTGACTCTAGACAAAATTCATCCGGGGGAAATATTCCCCTCTTTACTTAGACCTGATAACTCCGAAACTCTGACATGGGCTGAGACTATGGAAACAATTTTGGATGAATTGATTATGCAGGATGAAACTGTACCAGAAAGTCCGGTACAAACAGGCATTCGTTTAGAACATCTTTCCTACGTAAGCCAAAGCCACGAAGATGATTTTGACAGACACGAGGTGGTTCTTGCTGTTGCGACTTTGCGTGATGGCAAATGCCCTGGACTGTACCTATTAGAAGTTACCATAGTTAAAAGAATCTGGAGCACCTGTCCCCAACTGATGATGAACCTCTTTAATGCCTGCCTACAATATGGATCCTTCCCCTCTCCTTGGAAAAAAGCAAATCTTAAATTACTCATTAAGAATCACAACAAAACAGCGAATCAGCCAAATTCTTACCGCCCAATCGCTCTACTTCCGGTCTTCAGAAAAATACTAGAGAAGCTGATTGTAGCGATACAAAAGCACTATAGAGAAAGAAACCTAAACTACAAATATCAGTTTGGCTTCACTGCTTGCGTAAGAATCAAATTCTTACACTTATCTTAGGGAATGTTATGAAATAAATATTATAACATAACAAGAAAATATATGTATATATTAAATAATATTATTTACATAGGATGGTTTTCAGCTTAGATTGGGATCGCTCTGTACAGTTAAGTAGGGGAGGATTAACGTAACAACGGGGGGTAGCTGGACAGTGCACAAAAGTACAATGGGAGCACCATAAGGCCAGTTCAAGTTGCTATAAACAGAAAGTGAGCAGCTCTTTGGAAGAAAAGAACAAGGGAACCGACTCCCCCTTGTGGAGGGGAAGAATTTTAAAGACTAAGAGGGTGGAGGGAACCCTGGATGCGGCATACACCTGTGGTAATGGCTAGCCACTAGATAAAACTAACCTACGCTTTGAGCACTTACTGATTTCAAGGAGCGGTAGAGAAAAAACAGGGTGGACTAATAGCGGTAAGTTAATCGAAATGATCACAAAGAAATATATAGAAATTTCTAGACTTCCGGAAGTTCATCGAAGCTTCTAGAAATTTCGAGAAGTCGGATGTTTCCCCAGGAAAGGGAAGGGCCAAGAAAACGGAGGAAGTGGGAGAGAGCAAATGAGAATATAGAGATGATGAAGAACGAACGACGATTAGATCAGAATAGAAGGGGGTGGCTGAAACAAAAGAGACAGAACAGGGGGGACACAGTTCCAGTTTTTGACAGTTTGGTAGTTTTGGAAGTTGAAGACTTACTGTGGGTGTGCCTGAGTGATGTGCGGCCGGAAAGAAATCCCGAGAAGTGCCGGGAGAATTGCTGGAATGTGGTAGTGGGAATTGAAGGAGTTTGTCGCAAAGACAATTCGTTAGGCAAGTTCTGGGAGAGGTCGGCCGAAACGTAGAAATAGGAAGGAGATGCGCAATGAAAGATGGATACACATATGCTGGAGCTGAGTGATAAGGAAAGAAAAGTCTCGGTATAGAAAGATAAGGAAAAGTTATACAGTCTGGCTTCTTGATAAAGCAGTAAGGGGAGTCTTGATAATTTTA
Source organism: Mastigoproctus giganteus (assembly GCF_048544385.1). Classification (NCBI taxonomy): domain Eukaryota; kingdom Metazoa; phylum Arthropoda; class Arachnida; order Uropygi; family Thelyphonidae; genus Mastigoproctus; species Mastigoproctus giganteus. The sequence continues at coordinate 201,698,782 of NC_143582.1, read as the reverse complement.
TTGAGCAACCCATTTATGGTGAAAGGAGAGTTCCTGAACGAGGGAGAATTTCTGTAGATGAGCAGCAGTTCCTTAGCCCATGACTAATTCCGGTAGGAGTCTGATGATGCCCTATATTGATGATGATGGCCGCCCCTGAGTGAGAAAAAGGTTGTGTAAAGCGTGATCCCCTAAGCTGTTATGTAAGTACCAGATAATAGTTTTAAGCTTGAATTGAGGGAAGGGACTTTAGGAAATGTCTTTATTTAGTTGATAGTAGATTTGGTATTGTTTAGCATAAAAGGAAGGAAAAAGTTCATAAGATATAGACATATGTACTTCATCACAAAGATAAGTTTATTAAGCAAGGAAGATTCAGATGTATGTACTCGAGACTAGTGTGTTTTAAGTTGAGATTATGTTCTATGCACATGTAATTATTTTGGAAGGGATAAGCATAGAAAGATTATAGCGGGGATTTATAAATCTAGGAAAATACACATATAGGTGTTATGCTCACTGCTGTAATCCCTGTTGGGAAGTTTAAATTATTAGAAGACAAGAGAATGTTATAAGATGTAAACTAAACCAGAAGAAGAAAAGGCAGAAAGACATGAAGATATACGAGTTGTGATTATCATCACATCTTAGCACACATATAATGCTATTAATTAACATAATCCCCAAATGATGATGTATGATATATTCTTTTAATGTATATACTGTGAATAAACAATATTGTATATGTTTATCAAGTGCAGTATGAGTCATTCTGAATACTCAGCCAGTCCAAAGGATGCATACACGATCTACGATTCCCACAGAATCTGTGATCTTCTGTGCAATATACAAGTCAGGTGTTAATGTTGGAGGGGGGAAATTAGGGGGGAAATAAACTAGGAAATACAAAGACTAAGGGAGGTGGGTCTGAACGATTAAAGAGATTTATTAATTAGCTTCTATCCCCTCAGTAAATAAAACAAAAAAAAATTAAATTCATTCCTCTCCCACACTTGGATATCTACAGTGGATGCAATTAACGCAGTTATTAATAAAGTCTCAGCCTCCAATGAAAAGTATGTCTGCTGCCTCCTTGTGGACTTCAAAGGGGCCTTTGACACTGTTTGGTGGCAAAGTGTGCTAGAGAGGTTCAGAGAGGCCGGGGTCTCCGTGCCTATTTATTGTCTCATCACGGATTATTTCCAGAATCGCTCACTTGTGGTCTCCAGTGGATCCTGCTCTGTTGCGACACCTGTGACTCGCGGTTGCCCTCAGGGATCAGTTCTCGGACCAGTATGTTGAAACGTGGTCCTTGATGGGTGGCTGGATACCGAACATAATTGCACTACTAAGATGGCTTACGCAGACGATTTAATTATCCTTGTTTCTGGAACCTCCAGACTACAACTTGAAATCCGTGCTAATGAAGTCCTATCAGACCTAGATGAGTGGTGTAGTATACATAAAGTAACTATTTCTGTTCCCAAAACAAAACAAATTCTTCTAAAAGGAAAATTAGACCCAAATAGACCTCCAAGTATTAAGATTAAAGAACAATCAATAAAATTAGTTAACTCGTACAAATACCTAGGAATTATGTTAGATAACAAATTTCAATTCATTACCCATGAGTAGGGAAGGTTGGGGTTCTAACCGAGTACGGCTCTATGAATTTTGGCGTCAATTTTCGTGCGTGGTGCCGCCTCGGTCGTTTGTTTTGCCGTTTCGGTTTTGAGCGTGCTCCGGTGAGGCGAGCCGAGGTTTAGGTTTAGCTGTTGCGCCGAGGCTTAGTTGCCGATTCAGAGGAAAAATATATTTTAGTTCTTATTTCGCCCGCTAGGTGGCGCCACTTATTTTCGACACTAAATTAAAATTATTATTTTTACTTTACCCAGGCTCGAACCCAAGTCATTGCTACTGATGGTCCGGTGCTTATCCCCACGGCTACCCTTTCAGTTATAAGAATATGTGTAAATGTAGCTGTTATAGTTAAGAGTGGTGTGAGTGTGACGTAGGAAGTTGTATTTCGCCTTGTTCTGATTGGAGGGGGATACGAACCGATGTTCTGATTGGTCTGGGGGGTATAAACCGACTACGTCTGTGACTTTGCCTGTGATTTCTGGCCGGTTGATGCCGTAGAAGTCGTCTGTTTTACCGCGTTGGTTTTCAAGCTACCGTGTTCGCAATGAATTGTGGGTTCGCGCACACACACACACACAAGCCCGAGCTCTCCCGCTAGCGCACGCACACACACACACACACACACACACACACGGAGATTGCCACGACATCGTAACTACCAGGAAACTGTGTCGCCATCTAGCGTGTCATTCTGAAAGCTGAAATTAATGATTTTATTTAAGATGTTTAAATAAATATATATTTTTCCCCACATACTTGGGGACCACAACAGTTTGTGCACTGAGATTACCACGACAAAGTAAGACCTAGAAAACTGTGTCGCCATCTAGCGTGTCATTCTGAAAGCTGAAATTAATGATTTTTATTTAAGATGTTTAAATATATATTTTTTTTTTCTCACATACTTCTTGAACGGAGATTGCCACGACATCGTAACTACCAAGAAACGGTGTCGCCATCTCTGGAAGCATTCTGAAAGCTGAAATTAAAGATTTTATTTAAGATGTTTAAATATATATATATATTTTTTTCCCACATACTTGGGGACCACAACAGTTTGTGCCCGGAGATTGCCATGACAATGGAAGACCTAGAAAACTGTGGCTCCATCTAGTGAATAATTCTGAAAGCTGAAAAATCTGAAATTAAGGAATTTATTTCATTTTATGTCCTTTTTTATGGTTAAATTTATATGTATATATTTTTTTTACCCATAACTATTTGTGATGGTTCCTCTGGAATTTGTATTCTACTGTTTACTATCTATGGAAAAAAAAAAAAACTTAAGTTGCTTTTGATATTTACCTAAAAACACGGAGACAACCAAGAAACTTTGGCTCCATCTAGTGAATAATTCTGAAAGCTGAAAAATCTGAAATTAAGGAATTTATTTCATTTTATATCCTTTTTATGGTTAAATTTATATGTATATATTTTTACCCATAATTATTTATGATGTCTCCATTTTTTCTCTGCAAGTTGAATTTGTATTCTAAACAGGAAAAAAAAAAAAAAACCTGAAAAGTAAAATGTGTTTATAATTATTTACCGTCTTCGTGAAGCACTGGCGCCATCTTCTGTTTCTGTCTGCAAGTTCGATTTTTTTTTTTTTTTTAATATATATATATATTTGAAATCATTTTCTTTCCTAAATAAGGTTATTGATTAATGGAAAATTAAAACTTATTTTTCTACTTTCTAAGAAAAAAGACAGACAATATCTTTTTCAAATAGACATACTTTTATTTGTAAGTTTTACAGATGTAGTTACTAATCACAAAATCAACACTTACATATATACATTGCTTTGATCAGAACGGATACTTCGTATATTTCGTCGTGTAAGCAGTTTGAAGTTCTTCGATCATCGAAACTACAGCATTGTACAAAGCATAAGCGTTGAACTCAGTAACTACCCCTTCCTTCGAACACTTAGCAATAAAAATTTTAACACTTGTAGATGGTTCAGCGTTTCTTACGTAATATGCATAGACGTCGTTAAAGGAAACATCGATAGAACCAGTAAACACGTCGTTCTTTATACGTTCTCTAACACAATCAAGATGTTCCAATATAACTGACTGCATTAACAGAAATGCGGGTTTTTCGTCTTCTAGACGTTGAAGAAAAGAATCTATGTCTATGATTCTATTAGATATAGCTTCAAGTTCAGAAAGGTGGAGAGTCATTCGTCGTTCTCCTGATAGCGAGAATTGTTTCCAATAGAAATCACAAACACCACCATCTGTATTGATTCGGATCCCCGGTAGATGGATTTCATCTTTAGATCTGGCTCTTACGGAAAGCAAGATATCAGTCATTTTGCTTTTGAATTCTTCCCACTGGTTTCTCGACAGCATCATGTGCGTATTAGATGTCTCAATCGTAATATGTGGCTCGAATTCGTGACAATAAGCACGAACTGTGCTACTGTGACTCAGGCGTCTGTAGAAAGTTACGCTTGGCTTTCTTATTTCATCAAACATTTCGTGCCGTGCCATTTTTGCGGGAAAACAGCAGTGGAAAAAAATCACAACCGCACTGAGAAAGTTCCAAACTGCAAATGTGGTCTATTGGATTATAACATCAGATGCTTAGAATCTACTAGCCTTGTTATTGGCTCATAAACTCGTGACGTGTCAGGAGCAAGTAGGTACATGTCGTGAAGGAGACGCCGGTCCCAGGCTTTGTTCAATTTTGGTTTGACAAAAGCAAAAGATAACTCATCTTCAAAATGCGGCTGTTTGTGACATGTCGTACAAAGGAAAAAAAAAGATAACTCATCTTCAAATGTTGTTGTTGTTTGTGACATGTCGTACAAAGGACATATAATCTCCCTTAACTAACGTTGGTATCGTTCCCAAAAGCCTTTGTTCAAATTTGGTATGAAAAAAAAAAAAAAAAGCAAAAAAAAGATAACACTTATCTTCAAATGTGCCTGTTTGGGAGACATTGAGTCCGCTAGTTCACGAAAGCATTCCACAGGTATTTCCTTCAATGCATGCTGCACAGATGTTCACAATTCTATAGCATTCCTGAGTGGATGGGAAAAAAAAAGATAGCTTACTTTCAAATGTGTCTGTTTTGTGACATGTCATACAACAAAAAGATAACTCGCCTTTCAAATGTTGCTGTTGTTGTTGTTTGTGACATGTCGTACAAAGGACATATAATCCCCCATAACTAACGTTGGTATCGTCCCCAAAGCCTTTGTACGACATGTGCCTGTACTACCGTTCCCTAGGCTTTGTTCAAATGTAGAGTGACAAAAAAAAGCAAAAAGATGTCGATCGCGCAGCTCATTGGTTAAATTTTCACCTTTCCATACCAATCTGATTGGTTGTATTAGATTAACATTTGAACTTGTTTCAGTTTAAAAGGGCTAGTTTTGTGTTTATTTCTTCATGCTACTCTCACGTTTTTTTTCCATACAATGTCGTGTACGTACAGTTTATGCTTGTGTTCAGGGTCAGTTGTCACTTCTGATAAAAGTTCAGAGTGTTGTAACCCTTGGGTTTCCGACAGTGATATAGACCTTTGGGAAGTTGCTGACGGTTGTGAGTCCTTTGACTGTAACGAACCAAAATATTTTACGAAAATACGGAGTTCAACTCCTATTAGTACGGAGCAGTCCTTTTGCAATTACAACAGTTCATCTCTATCACTGGATGATAGCCTTTATTCTGCAAGTTGGCATCCTTCATACGACGGCGACATATCAGCATCCAACTCCTCACGATCGACATCACAACTGTCAACAGGATCGGCAAACGTTGATCGTGAGGCTCGGTCACCGGATATAATCGTCATCGGAGAGTATGAAGAAGAAGAAGACAATGATGTTGGTCCTTGGAATCCCTATGCCGCTGACGAGAGCGGTTTTTCGACGTCCGGTGCTTCCACCGTGCCCATCATCTGGACCGATCAAAGTAACGATGGCTTGACAACAGATGATGGCTACAGCAGCGTGGTTATCTAGATTAGGGAATCTTTAGTAGTAAGTATTTTGTATCTTTCTTTAGTTTTAAGAATAAAATAGAATATTATTTTGTAACTTTTATCTGTGTCTCTTTTTTTTTTTTCTGTCGAGGTACCGTTTTCTGTCCGGAGAGACAAACGTACTTCTCGTCTCCTTGAGCCCTCAGTAACAAAAAGGTTTGGATTTACTTTCGCTAAACGTGTGGTCGGAGACGACACACGCACTTACCCTTATGGATATTTCCAAGACACATAGCGAAAGCTAACCACCTAATCATCATACTTTCAACATTAGAAAAAAACCCAGTGAAATCCCCATGTTTTTGACACTAAGCAGTTTTTCAATGGCTACCTCTGGTGACGTCTCCTTTTTTTTTTCAGGATGTCGGCGAAGTCGATCGGGCACGTCTTCCCCATCCTATTCCCACCGACGTCACATTCGTGACGGCACTCGGATGGGAATCGCAGGGCGCCGGGGCGTGGGGGGAATCGCGGCACCCCTCCCACCCATCACGTTGTGATGGGCGCGCGCACGGGGGGATCGCGGCACCCCTCCCACCCGTCACGAAGTGACGGGCTCGCTTAGATGAAGGGGAACACCTTTTTTCATAACTCACAGTTTTTTTTTTTAAAAAAAAGGGGACAATGTTTCGTTTTTTCTGGAGACGTCACCTTCTGTCTTTTACCGTTACTAGTCCTGCCTCTCACATCGGCGCGCGAACACACATAAATACATGGTCCAGACTTGCGCGCGATCATTTACATAATGTTTCATCATCCCTTCACAGCGATAGTCTCGGGAGCGACACAGAGCGGCAAGACAACATTTGTGTTGTCTCTATTAGAAAATAGTGAACATTTAATTTCGCCACCACCTCAAAGAATCGTCTATTGCTATTCAGAACTTCAAGATAAGTTTCAGTGTTACCCGCAAATCGAGTTCGTGGATGGTTTAAACATCCCCGAATTCGATCCAAAAGTAAACAATTTACTTGTTTTAGATGATCTTATCAGCCAAGTAAAAGATAGTATTGTTGTGTCAGAGATATTTATTAAAGGATCGCATCACAGAAATCTGAGTGTAATATTATTAACGCAAAATTTGTTCTCCCAAGGTACACAGTTCCGTACAATTAGCTTGAATTCACACTACTTGATTGTTTTTAAAAACCCTCGCGACTCGCGACAAATCTCACATCTAGCTAGCCAAGTGTTTCCCGGAAGGACACGAGTTTTAGTCGACATATATAAAGATGCCACACGCGATCCGCATTCATATTTGCTGTTTGATTTTCGTCAGGAAACTGCAGATATACTAAGGCTGCGCTCACACGTATTGCCAAGCGAAGGATCTACTATAATCTATGTACCCTCATGGCTAAGCGTCTGAAAAACAACGCTAATTTCATAAAGTATCTGCCGGAAGCTCGACCAAAACAAGCATCCACTCTGCTAAAGAGCTCAGACCCCACACAAATAAATTCGCTCTGTGAAATCTGCAAAAATATAATCAAAGGCTGTATTCCTTTGCCTGACAGAGTGAAAAACAAGTTACAGCGCAAAAAACGTCTGCTCAGAACACTAGCAGATAAAAAAGTGGCATTTAAAACCAGACGGAAGTTAATAATTCAACAAGGAGGTGCTCTGTTCCCATTATTGGCCAGCATCGTAGCCCCACTAATTGCAAGCTTGATTCGAAGATGAACGAGTCTTTCCGCAAATTCTTGCTTGTAGCTGCACCGCCAGAACAAAAACAGATGCTTTCTTTAGACGAGCAAATGTCTGAAATCTTAAAAAGGCAGGATTTACCGCCAGAGTCAAAAGTTAAAATGTACCTTCAGATACTGCAAACATATTTAGGTCTGAAAAATAATGCCGCAAAACAGCCGTCTCCGACGGCATCGAATGACATCGAGGGTACCGTATCAACAGCCACCGCCGCCGCCGCCGTCTCAATACCCAGAATTCCCGATTCTGAAGCGCAGCAACAACAGCCCGAGGGCGGAGTGAAAAAAAAATCCCGTAAGCATGTCAAAAGCCGATATACTGCTCTGATATCACCGTGTCGTTTGAGAAGAAAACACACTTGGATATCGTTGTGGTAAGTTTTTTTTTCAATAAAACAGACACTTTTAAAATAAAATAAAATTTTATTTTGCAAGTAAATGTTGAAGTACATGTAATGTAGCTCTAACATCATTTGCCCACAAATCTTTACAATAATATTTGTTTACAATCTTTGACATAGAAATATTTCTACACCTATGTATTAGGAAAAAAATACAGTGTAGTCCACAAGCTATAGATTCTGGATGTTGAATCACCACTTTGTTATAAGTCCATTTCTTGCTGTTTTGGTTAAGGAACTCTGCAATGTCCTGTGTCGGCGGTCTTGCAAAGCTGTCGAAATATTGACTGCTGTTTTTTCCCAGGAAGATGCAAATCCAGTGAGTGCCTGGCATATACGAAAAGTCCGTATTGATGACTAACAATGCTGGTTTTCTCTGTATTCTTGACGGTAACTCGTCCCTGGCACAGACACCTATCAGATGTTTTCTCGATTCACTGTCTGCTTCTAAAACCTTTAATATATCTCTAGTGTTCATAATTTACGATTATCGAACGGTCTTTAGTCACAGAAAGAATGTTTTCGAATTCGGCATACAAGATCACTGTAACGTTTTCGGGTAGAGGTTCTGCGAATTTCAGTTCGAGCCGAACTCCACCTCGTCGTAAAGAACTAATATGTGCGCCCACCGCATTACTGTCTGGAGTTAGATCAAAAGCATAAAGCACGTTCCCTTCTGTATAATCCAAGATTGATATGTCGTTACCGCAGTCGGAATTCCATTTATTTAGCGATGTAAACAGTGATAGGTAGGACCGCGCATAATGTCCATTCTTATAATCGGGTGTTAGCGGAATGGAAGGGTACTGCACACCATCAGCAGTCAGAAGTAAATAACACAGGTTGTAGTGACCAAAATTGAATGGGTTGGTTTTGAGGGAGCCGTTGAAACTATCACTGGACACAATACCGACTATTAAACGAGCGGGGATCGGGCCTAGATATATATTATCTCTAGTACAGTCTGACATGCCTTTTGGAATTGAATAGTAACTTACATCAACTCTGTTAACGGGATATACAAGGGGATGTTTTTCAAGAACACTCATGTGCGCTAACTGTATGCTGGGGTTAAGTTTAACTTTACGCACAAAAAGACACGCCTCGCGTATATGAATTTTAGCAGTATTGTCGAGAGACAGCAGACAGAACTCGGGCGAACTGCGAACCATTCTAAGACGGATCGATACGCTGTTAATAATATATTTGGCCTGATGACACAAATCTAGTCTGAGACGACCCAAAAGTTCCACAGTTTTGGTTTTCGAAAAAAACTTCATCCGTTGATTCATACCGCTGTCGGCCTGAGAAAACATTTGCGGAACATCGGGAACATTGTCTTTTACGAACAGTTCTGTAGTGAGCTGGGATTTTTTTGCTCCTCTGTCAAAATTCAAAAGCGTTTCTAAATAAGCTCTATACGGATATGTGTCGCTGCTTGGATTAATTAATTTGTCTTGAACGAAAAGATCCACATGTTTAAACATGGAGTGAAAAAAGTTATTGACAACGCCGACACTCGATGTTAGTTCTTTTCCATCGCTTTGAGTTAACTGTACTTTGAGTCGCAAATAAGTTTTTCCCAGGTCCAGATATTCTTCCGATGTTCTGGGTATGGAAAATTCTATTGGCCCCGGCGTATCCACGGATGCTAAAGGCAAGAATGTAACGTATGAAGATCGTTCGATGCATAGATTCGTAGCAGGCTGTGCAAACAGGTCTAATTCTGACATCATAACCTCGCCCATCATTGAAAGATGTCCTGATATTTTTTTTTTTTTCGAAGCTTGCCTCCACTCTGACTACGGACTTTTTGCTTAATGGCCTGTCCTACTTCAGAAGCTCGATTTATAAATGATCGTTTCACGGGTGCCCCCGAAATGACATCATCGATCATATTACGACCTGCCGACAACACTTGGCGACCTATGAACTTGGCAGCGGGTTTCAAAAGTGGAGAAAGAAATGTAAATGCTGATCGGAATATACTGCCTAAACCCTGGCCCCTCTGGATCGCTGCTCCTGCAAAGTAGGGATTTCCCCCCCGCCTGCACTTTGTAGTATTCGACGTACGCGTTCATTGAGGCCGAAAATGCAACTTAATTAGAGTTTTACCACCTCTGAAAGGAAATAACTGACCGGTGTCTGTGCGAATTTGAATAGAAACGGACTGAATGCTTGAGAGAAGCACAGGGTAATAATCCAAATGTAAGAATTCACCACTGCTTCCGAACGGTACTACTCGCAACAGAGGCGCTCTAGTATCGCCTACAAACTGGTCCTCAATCAAGGCACTATAAACGAAATAAGACCCGACCCCTCTATTTATATCACCCGGAAATTTCGATCTCACCGTTCCTTCGAAACCATTGGGCATACGTTCAAAACCGAGTAAATCGCCGAGTCCAGTCTCAGGGAAGCGAAGACGCACACTACTTTCTATTTCGAAAGAAACAAAACCATGTGCATTAACAGAACCTTTAATTTCGGGGGCTATAAAAGTCATAACCTTTAGAATTTCGGAGACACTATTGTAACGACCATAAGGAATTTTATGCTCGCGAACATCACGAGTCGGTGGTTGTACGAACACAAGCTTCCTGTCAACAGACTCACTGTCAGTTTTTATTGATGGTATCACTATTTTACCTTTAGCTATCCACTTTCCGATGTGCTCTCCTTTGAAATTTCTATATTTGTCAACAATATCACCCCTCACTGCTACCTTGTGGGCTAGTCCTAGAATTCGAGCTGTTCGTAAAGGCATACGCAACTCACAACCATTTTTAACACGATTTGTGAATCTCCCTTTGAATTCTGTCTCTTCTACTTTAAACTCTAAATTGGCATTAAGACCATACATATGCTCAATCAATTTAGTCGAATTTTCGTACTCGTCGTGCAACATGTAAACCTCGGGGTTCCTAATTGTTGGTTCTTTCTGTAGAATTGCAAACGCGGCCCAACCTTCGGAAATATTGTCCCAGGACTTAGGTACGTGTATTTCGGCAAGTGCTACCTCCCATTTGCCTTTCAGCGATATAGTGTCGGGTAAGACGATGGTAAAATTAGATTGCGTATTCTGGGGATGGAAAGCCATACAGGCATTACTAGGTAGGGTTAGGAAGAACATCTTTAGCCGAAACCCAACTGTTGTAGGAAGCTGGATATCCTAGCCACTTAACACGGAATTGACGCTCTCCACCCACACGTCGCTCCTTAAGTACTTTTTCAATAAGATACACGTCGATTGGTAACGAGTCGTGAATATTAACAAGCTGAAGCTGTTGTTCGTAAAAGGTACCTTCGATCGTATCGCCTGTTTTGTCTTGTACTCTGTACACAACTGGTTTTCTTCGTTTCAATACTTGAGATATAGTAAAAATCTCACGCATCCAATTGCCCCAGAATCCTTTGCGGAATAGATGTGAACCTGTACTTAGAACGACACGATCCCCCAGTTTAAATTTAGGAATCTGTTCTTTGGTTTTTTTCAAGTACAATTTCCTGTAGACGTCTTCTTCATTATGCAAAGTGACATCGGCAGGTGGCATTCCTATGGCTCGATGTGGGGTTCGATTATAAGTAGCTACAATGTCGGGAAGAACATGCACATATTTCTTACTTTCAGAATAAGTTATCCATTTAAATATTTTTTCTTTCAGAGTTCGAATAAAACGTTCAGCGATTGCAGCCTTTTTCTCCGATCTAGTAGTATAAAAATTAATGTTGAGAGATTTAAATAGAGCCCTCACATCTTTGTTGATAAACTCTCTGCCTCTGTCGCTGTTAAGACTGAATGGCGTTTCTTGCTTGAAAATTGATTTGAATGCTTTTACCATCTGCTTCGATGTTTTATTTCTAAGTGTTCTCACCCAGGCGTATCTAGAAAAAGCGTCTATACAGACGAGTAAATAACGCACTCCGCCATTAGCATCAGACAGATTGGAAACCTCTGCTAAGTCACACTGAAACGTATGGTGTAATACAGGAACTATTATTTGGTTTCTAGGAAAATTAACTCTTTGAGGTTTGTGTCTGACATAAGCAGGCTGAGATGACAAATACTCTTTCACGATACGCCGGGATAATTTTGTATGCTTTTGTAATGCATTAATACCACTAAAACTCCCAACGACGCGCGGATCATTGTAATCTTCTAACATTTCTTTTTTTTTTTCCAGACGGAGTTCTACGAAAACCAGGAACACTTATGGAACGACCCATGTTTCTTGGCATCTTATATGGATGCTTTGGATGCTAATGACCCCACTAAGTTGTAAACCCCACTAAGTTGTAATTTTTATTTTTTATTATGTATATATGTAAGTGTTGATTTTGTGATTAGTAACTACATCTGTAAAACTTACAAATAAAAGTATGTCTATTTGAAAAAGATATTGTCTGTCTTTTTTCTTAGAAAGTAGAAAATAAGTTTCCATTAATCAATAACCTTTTTAAAATTGAGAAGTTACTTTTAGAAAAGAAAATGATTTCAAATATATATTAAAAAAAGAAAGAAGAAAATAAGTTTTAATTTTCCATTAATCAATAACCTTTTTTAGGAAAGAAAATGATTTCAAATATATATATATATATTAAAAAAAAAAAAAAAAAAAAATCGAACTTGCAGACAGAAACAGAAGATGGCGCCAGTGCTTCACGAAGGTGGTAAATAAATATAAACACATTTTACTTTTCAGGTTTTTTTTTTTTTTCCCTGTTTAGAATACAAATTCAACTTGCAGAGAAAAAATGGAGACATCATAAATAATTATGGGTAAAAATATATACATATAAATTTAACCATAAAAAGGATATAAAATGAAATAAATTCCTTAATTTCAGATTTTTCAGCTTTCAGAATTATTCACTAGATGGAGCCAAAGTTTCTTGGTTGTCTCCGTGTTTTTAGGTAAATATCAAAAGCAACTTAAGTTTTTTTTTTTTTTCCCATAGATAGTAAACAGTAGAATACAAATTCCAGAGGAACCATCACAAATAGTTATGGGTAAAAAAAATATATACATATAAATTTAACCATAAAAAAGGACATAAAATGAAATAAATTCCTTAATTTCAGATTTTTCAGCTTTCAGAATTATTCACTAGATGGAGCCACAGTTTTCTAGGTCTTCCATTGTCATGGCAATCTCCGGGCACAAACTGTTGTGGTCCCCAAGTATGTGGGAAAAAAAAAAATATATATATATATTTAAACATCTTAAATAAAATCTTTAATTTCAGCTTTCAGAATGCTTCCAGAGATGGCGACACCATTTCTTGGTAGTTACGATGTCGTGGCAATCTCCGTTCAAGAAGTATGTGAGAAAAAAAAATATATATTTAAACATCTTAAATAAAAATCATTAATTTCAGCTTTCAGAATGACACGCTAGATGGCGACACAGTTTTCTAGGTCTTACTTTGTCGTGGTAATCTCAGTGCACAAACTGTTGTGGTCCCCAAGTATGTGGGGAAACAATATATATTTATTTAAACATCTTAAATAAAATCATTAATTTCAGCTTTCAGAATGACACGCTAGATGGCGACACAGTTTCCTGGTAGTTACGATGTCGTGGCAATCTCCGTGTGTGTGTGTGTGTGTGCGTGCGCTAGTGGGAGAGCTCGGGCTTGTGTGTGTGTGTGCGCGCGAACCCACAATTCATTGCGAACACGGTAGCTTGAAAACCAACGCGGTAAAACAGACGACTTCTACGGCATCAACCGGCCAGAAATCACAGGCAAAGTCACAGACGTAGTCGGTTTATACCCCCCAGACCAATCAGAACATCGGTTCGTATCCCCCTCCAATCAGAACAAGGCGAAATACAACTTCCTACGTCACACTCACACCACTCTTAACTATAACAGCTACATTTACACATATTCTTATAACTGAAAGGGTAGCCGTGGGGATAAGCACCGGACCATCAGTAGCAATGACTTGGGTTTGAGCCTGGGTAAAGTAAAAATAATAATTTCAATTTAGTGTCGAAAATAAGTGGCGCCATCTAGCGGGCGAAATAAGAACTAAAATATATTTTTCCTCCGAATCGGCAACTAAGCCTCGGCGCAACAGCTAAACCTAAACCTCGGCTCGCCTCACCGGAGCACGCTCAAAACCGAAACGGCAAAACAAACGACCGAGGCGGCACCACGCACGAAAATTGACGCCAAAATTCATAGAGCCGTACTCGGTTAGAACCCCAACCTTCCCTACTCCCATGCTAAATACGTACTAAGCAAAATCAAGACTGTGACAGGCAAAATAATCAGAATTACCAAAGGTTCTTGGGGTCTGAAACCCTCCACTCTCAAGCTGTACTACAAATCTATATTTATTCCTATTGTCTGTTATGCTGCGGGCGCTTGGGGCCCCAGTATACGCAGAGTCACTGTGGAAAAAATCTTGACTCAAGCCCAGAGCTTCTTCCTGATTGCAACTTCAAGAGCTTGTCGCACAATTTCAACGTCTGCATTACAGGTAATCAACGGCAAACTACCAATTAAATACGAAGTGCTGTACAATTACTTTCAGTATTGTAGAAGGAAGGGTATTGCGGCACAGTTCAACCAATTTTCTGTTAACCTGGACGTGCCAGTGAAAGAAGACAACACTAGATTAAGAAACCAGTTCCTCCAGGAATGGCAAAACGAATGGAGTAATGCCAACACTGGAAGAATTACTACCCTTTTTATACCTCAAGTTTCCGAATTTCACAAAAAACATTGGCCCTGGTTTAACCCGGGTCTTCACCTAACTTTCCTTCTATCCGGGCATGGCAGCCTAAACTCAAAGTTATTTACTTTGGGTTTGGCTGCGTCTCCTCTTTGAAAATGTGGCTCAGAGGAGACAGTCCAACGTGTAATCTTAGAATGTCGATATTATGTAGACATTCGATTTGAACTTCAGGCATTGACCGAAGTTTACGATGTAAATAACTTCACCAAGTTTTTAGAATGTAAAGAAAATTATCAGGCACTGGCTAACTTTGCAGACAAGGCTTTCCGCAGAAGGAAAGGACTTGCCGGCTGAGAATAATTATGTAATAAGTGTACTACCACTGTATATAGTTGCCTCCTTGGTAGTAATCGTATTGTTACAGGACCTCTGATGAGGAAATGTATTTGTATTTATTGTCGGAAGGCAATATTAGCATTCAGAATATACAAGTCGATGTGCCAGGATCACTGTTGGGTGGACGGTGTCCTGGGACTTCGGCTTGTAAAAAAGTACACAAATTGTAAATCTTAAATTGTATAAATTGTAAATCATAAATTGTAAGATATATATCGGACCTCATTGTAACCGAACTGGTAGGTCCTAACTATCTGTATAGTTGTATAAGTTGTGAAGGTTAATATAGAAATTGGTTCCTTCAACAAATTGTAATAACTTAGTTGAAAGTGTTATGGATGTACAAATGTCTGATGATTGGTCTCAGGCAAGAGACTTATTGTTTGTAATCATTCCTGTGAAGATGCTGGATCAGAAGATGTTTTGCTAAACCACAAATTGTAAATAATGTACAATTACTCTTCAGCGGCGGGTAGGGGGAATCCTGGAGCCCGCAGAAAACAATAATATACTTTGGTAAAGTGTGGGTTGACAGATCGACCGTATTTAGTAGTCAGGGACTTGAACCCAGGGCTACTCAAAGAGCGTGTGCTACTGTATTCACGCTCTGTCCACTCGGCTACGGAGGCCTACCTTCATGATCGTGCAACAAATGTTAATCGCGAAGTGAAAGACATAACTAAATGCTACGACAAAATCTTATTGAAAAAAAAACAAAAAAAAAAAAAAAAACGAACAACTGTGGTATCATTCGTACAACTGAAAATTAGCGTAACTTCAAAAACTTTACTTTACCTTACATTGCGTAATATATTATAATAAAATATGTCTAATAAAATAATTCTCATTTTTCAGTTCCATCATCCATTTTTTACTATGTACAAGTACATAATAAACATTACTATATAATATCGGTGATGATACGCCATATCTACTCACCCTTGACAACGAGCTGCCAATGTATTGCATTACCTTGAATAAATAAAGATAACGCACTTTCGATACTAGAATATATGCCAACCCACCAATGAAAAGGCAACTAGCCTTGAAACGGTGCCATCTGGGTGGTGGTGGCGCCCACCAACAATAATTAACAATAGCCTTCTCTATTAGTGAAGCGTTAGTTATTAGGGCTATGTTGTGAAGGATGAGCACAATATGAGATACAAATGAAATGATGCCTTTCACAATTCTGCCATACGTTTTTGTTTAAGAGTTGTCTATGGTGTCTCTATATAGAATCTTAAATTCTTTTATTTTTATTTAAATAAAACTTTAAATAGTTTTATTTAAATAAAAATTAAACAAGGATTACAAAATTGGTCCCCGTTTTAAGTGGATTCTTTTTAAGTGGAATTTTCTGGAACCCATTATCCTCGGGTGACGAGGATCCCTGTATTATAATTAGGGTTCGGATTTTTATTACCTTAAAAATGTCAAAACATGATGAAAATATGTCATTAAATTTAAACAAATATGACCTTCAATGTGACTAAATAATTTACCTTTACATACCGTATAAAAAGATAATATTTTATTCTTTTAAAGTTGTACAGCGACTTGTTATACAAATTTCTAACAAGTATTTTAATGAAAATATCACAATTGCAATTTTTTTTAAAATATAAACATTAAAATAATTTTTTTAAACATACAAAAACCAAAATGGTACGGCTAAGGCTACTAACACTTAAGTTGCTAAGCACTTTAGGAACTAAGTAACTAAGTACACGTCATGCATATTAAAACTAAATATGCATAAGTATTAAATTTGGAATGTCCATATATCGAAGCATCCAAAAATTAAAATTATGATAGATCTATTACCAGGTAATTAATTTACTTAAATAAATTAAATGCAACAAGGCATAATATTTAAGAGTTTAAGATTCTATATAATATCGGTGTAGATACACCATGGATTAAGAACAACTATGATGTGAAAGGCATCATTTCGTCTATCTCATATTGTGCTCTTCCTTCAAAACGAGTTGCTCATGAATTGCACTACCTTGAATAAGTAACGCTTCACTAATAGCGAAGACTATTGTTACTTATTCTCAGTGAGTACCATCACCCAGACGGCGCCGTTTCAAAGCTAGTTGGCTTTTCATCGGTGGTAAGACAAGTAACAACAATTAGTGAAGCGTTACTTATTCCAGCCAGTGCAATACATTGGCAACTCGTTGGGAAGGGAGAGCACAATATGAGATACAGAAGACATTATGCCTTTTACACTACTATCGTAATTGTTCTTTAAAAGTTATCTATATTGTATCTAAACCAATATTATGTATATTAATTAATTTACGTACCTCTTTATTGCACGCGTTGCAATATATTATTTTTCCATCCGTTTGGTATGTATCTTTGGACTTTTCTTTAACCACAGAAGAAATCATCTTTTAAAAAGCTCAATTTTGGCTTTATTTCGCCAACAGCTGAAGTTTCTGCTGTATAAAAATAAGTTGAACTCAGTATAAGGCGAAACTACTGTAAAGTTTTAAATTATAGCTAAAATGACACTACGGTGTGGTTGTGAGTGAGTAAAGAGCCAATCAAAATAACTTTGGGATTGAGCTGGTCGCGCCCGCCCACACTGGAATGTGAAATGGTTAAATGTAAATTCCCACGGTTTTTAGAAATATATTTTAAATCAATTTGATAAATAATTTGTCGATTATCGTAAGAGGAAATATGAAAATTTTATGTCGACAAGTATAAAATATGCTATTAAATATGATTTTTTTTTTTTTTTTGAAATTATGACCTAATGTGCAAAATATGATGAAATGTGAAATTAGAAACACGCTTCTTTAGGATCCTCAGACATGTTACAACATGGACACACTAAGTCATGCCTTTCTGTAAACAAAAAATGAATATGATAATACATAAAAATCCGAACCCTAATTATAACCGTAGCAGTGTATCAAGAATATGCAGATGTAAAAGCCGTTTGAAAGTCGCTATAGCTTTTTAATTGAAAGAGCTATTCCTCTTTCAATTAAAAAACGCAACTTTTACCTATAATTAGAATTTTTTTTCCCCAAAGAAAGCATATATAGCAACAACCTTGGTTTTTCCGAGTTACATTTATACATAGAATTAACAGAAAATGAAAGGGACCAAAATAAAATGTCGTGAATACCGTGGGAAAATTTAAATAAGGGTAACGTATGATTCATCGTATTTTTTGAGGTAACATTCTCATTTTTTCTTATCCCTTTGATTCTTCAGAATCCCAGCCCGATGTTTATCAACAACATCGAATAAGCTCGTAGGTTTGGCAGAGTAAGAAGCAAGTGTGAGGAGAATAAAACAGTGCATCATTCATACTAAGAGATGAAAATAGCGTCATTCCCAAAATGATGCTAATTCACACTAAAATTAATTCGGTACAGTAAGCGGTGGGTAGTAATATTACGCAAGAATAAAATCTTCAAAGACACCAAAGAAGCCTCTTGTGTCAAGAGATAATGAGTTCAAAAACATAAGAGAACAAAAAAAAAAAAAAAAATGCAGACTTGAATAAAAACTGCTTCTCGAGATTATGATTCAACATAAACTTTCTAAGTAAAGTAAGCAAGTTTTTTTTTGTTTTTTGAAAACCCCAAACACGAGAGGTATTAGAACCTATACTATTGGTACCATGCTTGTGTTGAAGGTGAAGAAGACAAAAGAAGATATTTGTCTTCTCTAAACTGCAATTTTCAGGAAATACGTATGAAGGAAGGTTTTTCCAGACCGGCAGATGAACGAATAAAGCTGCCTGACTAAATTCCTTATTATGTAGTAGAACCAGTACTAGTTAATAACTATTTTATTATTGATAGCGCCAAGGAATATTTTATTTAACTATAAAACATACTATTAATTTTAAAAATATAAAACATGTCTTCAGAAGTTTAAAAAAATCCTCCAGGTTTACGTTTATATAAAAAAAGACATTCAGACACCAGCCAAATGAATGAAAATGTGAGATATTAGAATTTCACGTTGAAGATGTTATTTATTTTCGTCAAACGAAAAACTGTAAATACTTATATGTCTGTCTTGAAAGCGCATGATCGCGAAATACTCGTGATCAGGACGCCTAAAAAATATTTCAAAAATTAGTGAATTTAACATTGTGTACAATAATAAAAAATTTTAGATCATTGAAAGCATGCGTGTACGTATGCAACAGCTGGTCACCTCAGAGCATGAGGTATACATCTATCTGTGTATGTTCTTTTCTGGTGGCCCCATGACTCTTCCAAATCCACCCCCATCCTGTCTACAACAATCTCTAAGTAGAGGCCCGAATGCGGACTGTACCCCGCCCACCAAGAAGCAGGCAGCTGTCTCCCGGTGACCGTCCCCGACAAGTAGAGCCTGTGTCCACTAAAGGTCTCACTGTGCAAATTAGCACCAACTCCATACTCACCTGAAGCAGTGCTAAACATGTAGGTGCCAACATCCCGCACTCAGGCTGCCCATACCTGAGTGCCAGCAGGAAAAAAAAAACCAGCTACCACTTGGGAATAAATTCAGGGCAATCCCACTCCAGACAATAACTGAAAATGCCTGGCGCCAATCCCGCGCTCTGGCTACCCACCAGAACGCCTGCAAAAAAAAAAAAAATAATAATAAATTATAATAATAATAACAAATAATACTAAATAAAAAAATATAATAAATAAAATAATAATTATGTATGCATGAGGTATTGAAAGTATTTTATTATTTTCTGCGGGCTCCAGGGTTTCCCCTATCCGCCGCTGAAGAGTAACTGTAAAATATTTACAATTTGTGGTTTTACAAAAATCTTGATCCACCAACTTCACAGGAATTATTACAAACAATAATAAATAAATTTTCTGTTTATACTCCGGGACGACCAAACGGTCAGAGGAGTTCACAAATAGACAGAATACAAGAAACAGCACCGTATTCAGCAGTCACGGGCTTGAACCCCGGTCACTCAAGGCACGTGTACTTATGCACCCGCGCGCCTGACCACTAGGCTACGGCGGCCTTCTAATAAGTCTCTTGCCTGAGACCAATGTAGTATAGCCGCGCATTTGACCATTCTGTATATCCATAACACTTGCAACTCAGTTATTACAATTGTTGAAGGCAACAATTTCTATATTAACCTTCACAACTTATTTAACTATACAGATAGTTAGAACCTACCAATTCGGCCACAATGAGGTCCGATATATATCTTACAATTTATGCACTTTATTTGAGGCCGAAGTCCCAGGACACCGTCCACCCAAAAGTGATCCTGGCACATCGACTTATGTATCCTAAACGCTAATATTGCCTTCCGGCAATAAATACAAATAAATTTCCTCATCAGAGGTCTTGTAACAATACGATTAATACAAATGAGGCAACTATATACAGTGGTAGTACACTTATTACATTACATAATTATTCTCAGCCGGCAAGTCCTTTCCTTCTGCGGAAAGTCTTGTCACCAAAGTTAGCCAGTGCCTCATAATTTTCTTTACATTCTAAAAACTTGGTGAAGTTATTTACATCGTAAACTTCGGTCAATGCTTGAAGTTCAAATCGAATGTCTACATAATATCGACATTCTAAGATTACACGTTGGACTGTCTCCTCTGAGCCACATTTACAAAGAGGAGACGCAGCCAAACCCAGAGTAAATAACTTTGAGTTTAGGCTGCCATGCCCGGATAGAAGGAAAGTTAGGTGAAGACCCGGGTTAAACCAGGGCCAATGTTTTTTGTCAAATTCGGAAACTTGGGGTATAAAAAGGGTAGTAATTCTTCCAGTGTTGGCATTACTCCATTCGTTTTGCCATTCCTGGAGGAACTGGTTTCTTAATCTGGTGTTGTCTTCTTTCACTGGCACGTCTAGGTTAACAGAAAACTGGTTGAACTGTGCCGCAATACCCTTCCTTCTACAATACTGAAAGTAATTGTACAGCACTTCGTATTTAATTGGTAGTTTGCCGTTGATTACCTGTAGTGCCGACGTTGAAATGTGCGACAAGCTCTTGAAGTTGCAATCAGGAAGAAGCGCTGGGCTTGAGTCAAGATTTTTTCCACCGTGACTCTGCGTATACTGGGGCCCCAAGCGCCCGCAGCATAATAGACAATAGGAATAAATATACATTTGTAGTACAGCTTGAGAGTGGAGGGTTTCAGACCCCAAGAACCTTTGGTAATTCTGATTATTTTGCCTGTCAAAGCCTTGATTTTGCTTAGTACGTATTTAGCATGGGTAATGAATTGAAGTTTGTTATCTAACATAATTCCTAGGTATTTGTACGAGTTAACTAATTTTATTGATTGTTAGTAACGAATGGGCCTGGAGTACTGGGGGTCCATAGTTTAATATACACGTAAGTTAGTTATAAACCAGTTATACAAATAGATTAACAAAAATCAGTAGCTTTCGGGACGCGTGTCCCTTTGTCAACTGACAAATTAAATACAAAATTAAATACAATACAAGCTGAGTGAGGCACATTAGGCATGCGTCATTGTTGTTGCGCGGACGTGTGCTGCTTTCTACGCCACTGATCATCCATCAATAAAACGGTTGTCTCCAGGATGGGATGTAGACGTATGCCTTTCTGGCGATTTAATGCCTTTGGATTGTTTACTATGTTGAGTGACTCTAGCCATACCGGTGGCGAAAGTGTATTGTATTGTATGGTATTGTATTTAATTTTGTATTTAATTAGTCAGTTGACAAAGGGACACGCGTCCCGAAAGCTACTGATTTTTGTTAATCTATTTGTATAACTGGTTTATAACTAACTTACGTGTATATTTTTTGATTGTTCTTTAATTTTAATACATGGAGGTCTATTTGACTCTAATTTTCCTTTGAGAAGAATTTGTTTTCTTTTTGGGAACAGAAATAGTTAATTTATGTGTACTACACCACTAATCTAGGTCTGATAGGACTTCATTAGCACGGATTTCAAGTTGTAGTCTGGAGTTTCCAGAAACAAGGATAATTAAATCGTCTGCGTAAGCCATCTTAGTAGTGCAATTATGTTCGGTAGCCAGCCACCCATGAAGGACCACGTTCCAGCATACTTGTCCGAGAACTGATCCCTGAGGGCAACCGCGAGTCACAGGTCTCGCAACAGAGCAGGATCCGATAGAGACCACAAGTCAGCGATTCTGGAAATAATCCGCGAGAGACGGATTATTTAATACATGAGTTGGAAGAAAAATGAGATGCTAGCAGGTCATCTTTATCCTTGGCTGAAGTGACAACAGAACCATCTGGTTTGGACAGAGGTGGGAGCAGAGATGGGCAAAAGTTGCGGCCAATAGCTTTGGCAAGGGACCAGAATGCTCGGCTACCATTAGGGCAAGAAGCAAGTTTTCTACTCTTAGCCTGTTCAAACTCTAGCTTGGACTGATTAATAACTGCTTTACAATTGTTGCCAGCTGGTGTAAGCAGAAAATGAAACTGAAGAATTAGAAACAAGCCAATTACGATATGCAACATTCTTTTCTTGAACAGCCTTAGCACATTTATTGGAAAACCAAGGTTTAGATAAAGGACGAGATTTTAAAGTGGAGTGTGGGATAAAGGATTCCATTCCTGCAAGAATAATTTCACCGACATGATCTGAGCAAACGTTGACATCAGAAGATCATCTCGCAGGTCAACCCATTTTGCATTCTTGTAATGCCAAACAACACGAGGTTGGGAATAGCCATGAGATAAAGGTTCCATTGGAGAAGAAACAATCGCCAAGTTGTGATCTGAAGTGCCTAAAGGACCTCTCACTTCCACCGTGTACTTAGAAGGGTTGTTTGTGAGAAAAAGATCAAGCGTATTGGCTGTATGATTAGGATTGTCCGGTATTCTTGTAGGTAAATGAACAATCTGTGCTAGGTCATTAGTAATTGCAAAAGCCTCAGCATCTCGACCTGCTGGGTCGGTGTGACTAGAAAATGGAAGCCAGCTGGAGTTGTGAACATTAAAATCACCAAGGAAAATTACCTCACTGTAAGGAAAGTTGGACTGGAGAAAGCCAAGTTGCAAAGAGAGGAAGTCAAAGAGCTCCGAGTGATTAGTGGAGTTGAGAGAACGGTAGAGACAACAGATGAATTTGACACAATCAGGCAGAGAGATTTTAAGCCAGAGAAGATCAAAGAGAGGAGATTCCAAATTGCCAAGTCTCTGACAGGGAATATCAGAACGGACATATGCACAAGTACCACCTTTGAGGCGAAAGGAATCATACAGCGAATAATTTGGGCATCTGAGATGAGCAGTAGTTGAATCAACCGATAACTGAGATTCTGTCAGAAAAAGTACATGGGGTTTGGCAGACTGCAAGTGGAAATGGACATCGTTGAGATTAGAATTGAGACCACGTATATTTGTGAAATGAATTAGGAAGTCCTTGGGAGGTTTAGATCTTTTCGCAGATAAGCTTGCTCTATTAGTTTGACAATTCATGGTGTATTGAATAGTAAGAAAAAGTGGGTGGGACATGCTGTATGAAGTAATGAAATTTTTGGATGTGGCGTACATGTGGTAAGAATATACCCAGATCCTTGACATAACGTGGCCTCGACAATGCTCCCCGCATACACACTACTCGGACTCCCTCCAGTCACTATCTGGCAGAGTAGAGGTAGCAAGATTATACACTAGCTGATTCGGAAGCCTCCTAAAAGTTACTTACCAATAGGTTCGGTCCGGTGTACTAACTAGCGGCCAGCCTGCGAACACCGTTTTAGAGCTGTACCCTCGAAATGTAAGGAAGATTGAATTTCGCCACGACATTCATCATAACCTCAAAATCATACTGCATGATGGAAGAGTTGACCGGAACTTAGCGCTGGAGACAAAACATGGGTTCCACCATTTCAAGCCTCCAATAAGCAAAGTGGTGGGATTTCACCGGTTGATGAGATCATCTACCACCTAGTACTGCCTGGTAACATAGAGGGGCGGCGTTCCTCCATGTGGTGTGGGCGCCACACCTCGACCGCTGCTTACGTTGATTCACACCTGGGTGGTCACCCACCATGTACTTGTGCATGGAGGTTATACCCAGGATTACTAACAGTCCCACCCTCGTGAAGGTGCAAGACGTTTCTGAGTCTTTTCGAGACATTTTCAGATTACATCACCAATCGTCGACTTAAGGATCTTCAGTGCCGTTGAAATCTCAAGTACAGACGGACTGCTTATGTGGCATCCTATTATTGTCCCTTTCTGGAAGTCTGTTAACTACACAGATTGCAACGTATTGAATTCCCGATAGTTCTAATTGTGGCTGGCACCTGATGCTTGGGAAGGATGTTATCAATGGACGGATGTCAGGATATTAAGAGTAGGGTAGTGTATAGTCCATACAAAAACGCATATAACAGAATTAGTAATGGTTATTAGTAGCCGCAAACTGATGTAAGGACGTATGCTCCTACAGCATCAGCCATTAAAAAAATACCTATTTCGTTCGCCTATTCCTTTCAATAGGTGAACCACTTTGTACTTGAAGTGGGATAGAGCAAAAAACACTCGAGAGAGAGAAGTGCCAGTAAATTTAAAACTCGCGAGGCGACAATCACTTCTGAGTGCAGTTTCTGGATGGTTGCCATAGCGTGTTATGCTGTGTATGGAACAAAATATTCCCCGACAATGCCCGACCACATCAACGTGATCGACGAATGAAAATATTCCATCACTTGATCGAGAAGTAAAAATATACCACGATAATTGTTTTCAAATCGAGATATTTTATTAGTGGAGTACCCGTCCGATTTGAGACGAATACGACAGACAATTTGAAAATCCCACCCACCATTCCCATTCTGCGCATTAACCCAAAGTTCATTAATAGTCGTTTATATCCCACCGAAAAGTTTTACAATTCTTGCGAACTCCCGCCCATAAAATGTCCACCGCAGTCCCACCCAAGAACCCAAGAATTTTCCACAATTCACCGTGCGCTCCAAGCAGACCTCTTATATCCCAGCCTCGCCACTCCTCTGCCTGAAATTTCCAATAAGTCCTCCGTGATCATGGGTGAAATATCCCGCAATATCTTGCCGGCGCCCATCATCGTTAGCCACCTGTCATGTATTATCTTACTGTATGCGCCCAGTTACCTGACGATTAGAGGAATCAGATGGAAATTTTGGGTTCTTTCCGTTTGCAACCACGAGCATATCCTTTCGATTCAAATAATGTGTATATTATAAATGTGTTCCAAGACTGGTCTGGTTTTTCTATTTGGGGATTTATAAAGGGGTAAAAATCCCGTCACCTTCCTCTGAGACCAGTTAACTCAAGCCCCTTGAAAAAAGGCAAGAAGTTTCTTGCGAAACTAATTCGCGTTTTTTAAAAGGAGTGGTATGATGACCCGAATCTCCAGAATATTATAATAAACAACATCTTAACTGAACCACACACATGTGCAGAATCAACTCGCATTCAACAGCCATCGTTTTTATACTATCGTTTTCATTGTGACGTTGCACCAAACGACATGATATTTTATTCATTATCATGCGGGTCTGTTGTTCTTTTCCTGTCATTGTTGCTGTTCCAGTGACGTCATAAATGCTCGTTCGTTTGTGAAATCGGTCGACTCGGCGAAACTTTGATTTAAAATTATAGCGTGCGCGCGCACACATTGTGCCTGTATATTGCGCATGGTGGGACAGCGCATTGACCCGCCTCCAGGCTCAGTGTTCTCTCCAGCTATATCAGCTCTTTCGAAATTATTTCACAGAGCGCGAGATAGTAGTTAAATCCAACTTCCTGCAGATAACCAGACTGACCTCGACAGGTCGGTCTGGTTATCTGCGGGAAGGGGCCCTAGGACAGAACCCACAGGGTTCTGTCCTAGGGCCCCTTCCTGCAGATAACCCTAGGACAGAACCCTGTGGGTTCTGTCCTAGGGCCTCTTGTCTTGAACATGGTCCTTCACAGCTGGCTCACGAAATCCTTGGATGAATGTAAAATAGTGGCTTTCGCAGATGATCTCACTATCGTTGTTCCTGGAAAATCTCACTTTGACCTAGAGTGTAAAGCAAATCGTATCCTGCCGATCTCAACTCCTGGACGGTGCTCAACAAACTACGAATCAATCGGAATAAAACAAAAATGATGCTCTTCAAATCCAATTGACGCCCACCACAAATTAAGATCTCTGGAAAGCAACTCCCGACTATAACACAGACGAAAGTCCTGGGGGTGATTATTGATGACGAGCTGAGCTTCCACCAACATCTTATGTGCTTAGAGACCAAGGCTGAACGATTCTCAGCTGCTATCATTAGATTTTCCAGACGTGACTGGGGACTCTCAAATAAAACTCTGTCCTTATACAACTGAGCGGTCTTTTTGCCTATTCTGCCATATGCGGCTGGAGCGTGGTTTCATAGAGTGAAGATAGTCAAAATGAGAGACATAGTGTGCATAGTTTTGGGGGAAAGGCGCCTCCGGTGGTTTCCCACATCTGCGCCATATATACTCTGTGGAGACAAACAGTATCACTGTGAAAGCCAGAAAAAATTTTTTGTGTTGTAAATGAAGTATTGTGCTGGGTTCTGTTGGGTGTCCTGGCTTTTGGCCGCAGGGCCCCTGATAGGACCCCACGTTGCCCGCACACACCACTAGGAGGTAGCCAGGCTGCCCATAATTCTCTGGCTAGTCTCCTCCAGGTCACCTGAGCTTCCTGGAAAGAGACCAAGTAAAAAAAAAAAAAAAAAAAAATATATATATATATATATATATATATAAAATAAAATAATAGGGTACAGGGAGTACAGGATGTACTGGAGAGGGTAAAGGAAAGGAAGTATAGACAGAGCGACGGAGGATGTAAGGGAAGGCATCCTCCACAGGTTGGGTGGGAATTCTCTCACCTAAGCGGAAGTGGAAGAAGAGGCCCCTCGAGAGGGTGGGAAGGCAATCACGTATCAAGAGAGACACGGATGAAACAATTTAAGCGACCTGAGTGTCAAGTCCAGTAGCTAGAAGTGGTCACAATCTAGGTGAAGATGCTCAGTATATGAGAAAGAGTGTTCATCAATGTGCATCAGTTCCAGGACGTTGTACCAGTGATCTTCTTCTGGTGAAGAGATCATGGGCGAAGGCAGAAAAAGCGTGGTACTGGTCTTCCTCATTGATCAGAAAATGTTCATTTCCTCGAGGCAGGGCATGTATTTTTGATATGAGCAACGTTCGCAGGTCCTCGTAGAGCGGGCAAACATAGAATAGGTGATCCCAGTCTTCGTTTTCACCACAAAGACAGCGAGGATCATCCACGATGTTCATAGAGGCAAGTTTGTAATTTATAGATCCATGGCCTGTAATCAGGAAAGTGGTATATAACCCTGGACTGTACCATGATGGAGCTTTAAGGTAGATCTGGGCTATTTCAGGTAAGAATTTTTTAGTAATGGAACCTTTGGGGGTGGTATTCCATCTGTTTTGCCAGGCGTTAAGAAGGTAGACTGCAAGGCGTTTTTTTTTCTTCTTTGATGGTGTTTGCTGGGTTTGTAGTGAAATCCAGGACGGTGGTAGGGAGTCCCTTTGCGAGCCGGTAGTGCACACCTTTGCGAATTATCTGCAGGTCCAGAGGGAGAACTCCTGCCAAGACTTGGAGCGCTGGGTTGCTTACTGTGCAGCAGGCACGAGTGATAGTGAGAAGGATATTACGCTGGATGGAGGTGAGCTTCCTTTGGTTACGAACAATGAGTGCACGATGAAACCAGACACCTGCACAGTAGGTTATAGTGGGAATGAATACAGCTTTGTATAGCATGTGCAGCGAGCGGCGATTCAGGCCCCAGTCAGACCTGCTGATCCTCACTACCATTGCCGTAAAATGAGAGACATCAAAATGAGAGACAAACTGAACTCCATCAAGCGAAGCATGCTTTTGTCTACTCATAGAATTTTCCGAACAGTGTCCACA
The DNA here is from genome assembly GCF_048544385.1 of Mastigoproctus giganteus. Lineage (NCBI taxonomy): Eukaryota > Metazoa > Arthropoda > Arachnida > Uropygi > Thelyphonidae > Mastigoproctus > Mastigoproctus giganteus. Next base: position 201,671,038 of record NC_143582.1, on the reverse strand, counting down.
GCTGTCATTCAAGTGATCGCCGGAACATTACCACTGGATTTGTACGTCGTCTATCGAGGTCTAAACTTCAGGATCAAGAAGAAAATTCCGACTAAAATCCTTAAAATTGAACTGGATCTAAACAGCAAACCCAACGCCGAAGACTCAAGTTTTACAATGAACTAATAAACATTTGGCAGACCAGATGGGATACCTCTGTAACAAGAGCCGTCACTAGAGCAGAGGTCTCGTTTACTGCAACGAAAACTGTGAAGTCGTGGCTGTCGCTGACCTTGTAATCCTCCTTCTTGGTCACTGGACATGGCTCCATCATCGAGAAGCTATTTCAGTTAGGACTGTCTACAACAGATGGCTGTTTCTGCGGAGAAAAGGAGAACGGGAAGCATCTCCTACTTGAATGTCCTCTGTATGAAGACTCAGACAGGCAGTACCAAACATCGCAGAGCATCAACCAGACCTCCTACTCCGAACACCAGAAAATCTCTCAGCGCTGCAGACTTAGGTCTTCGAGCGTAGTAGGCGAACCCGTGCTGAAGCAAGACACGTTAGAAATACTCATGCAGCGAACTGAAAGTCCACAGCGAAAAAAAAACTTCTTTTTTTTCCCTTATTATTTATTTTATTTTATCGTCGAGTTCTGCCTGGAGTTAGTGAATACAGTGCAGCTGTTGTTTTTTAAATTTAATTTTATTATTCATTTATTATTATTTTTATGCTTAATTTGCCATTTAGATATGGCGTTATTGAAATTTATTGTCTACTTATTTTTATTAATTACTTTTTTTTTTTTTAAATCAGTATCACTAGTTTTTTTTTTTAATCTATCTATTGTAGTATTATTTTTTAAAATTTTTCTTTTCTTATTTTATTATTTTTCTTTTTCCTTTCATTTATTTATTATTATATATATTTTCTTTTTTTATTATTATTATTTTTATTTATTTTTATTTTTTTCTTCATAACTGCACCACGGGTGGGTTTTTTTGTTTTGTTTTTTTCCTCCCTTTTTCCCCTTTGGAATGGACCCCCATAGGATTCTGGCCCACCATCTGGCAACACTAGGTGGATCAGTGTCTCTTTTGAGACAGTACGTGATATACTGGGAATGGCTTACCTTCCCGTGGTGTGGACGAGTTCCCAGAATCATCTGCCCATTTTCTTTGGTGAGTTTTCCTGCTTTTGCTGGATGAAAACTTTTTTTTTTTTTCGTTTTATAACACCGTAGAGGGCTTAACTGAAATGTGTTAAGAACAAGTGGCTAGTGGTACACAAAGACCCTTCGCGAGAGAAGCCTTCATGCACTACGAGCAGTGGGCTCGTCGCCTTATCCCCTGTACACAAAAGAATCCGTCTGAATTGGCATCCTGTTACATTAGGACCACCGCAGAAGTATTTCATATACAGACGCCCTTGTGGACAGCACAGATGGTAAAATTGCCTTCCTCCCCCACACTCGGTGAAAAAAGACCCGAGTTAAAGTCTCGTCGGTGAAGTCAGGAATTTTTATGGACCCTTTTCTCAACGTGGCTGAGTTACTCGGTCTCGGGCAAATGTAACGTGGTTTTTCTCCCGTACATTCCGGTTTTTCATCCAGTAAACAGAAAATCGACCACAGAACAAACGCAATTTACAGACAGCATAGACAGAGCAAGATGGCCTTAATTGAAGATGCTCCGAAACGATTCGAAACGATTCGTGCGAACTAGTTAAAGGTTTTTACACCAACATTCGACATAACATGATCTCAAAACCAAATAATCCTAATTTTATAAAACGGTGCCGAAAGTAATACGGTGTACAAGACAAACTTCAATTTAAATTTTTGCAGCTCACCATCGTATACCCTGTATATTACGTCTGGAAATTGCGTGTGTTCTCCTCTAGTCAGTCTGCCTGTTTTTGTGGAAGAAAAACTGGAGTTTCCAGGGGAAAAAAATCCTTGCTGTTTTTCAGTGAGACTAATTACCACGGATTGACTAAAGCCCATAAACGTTCCTCGAGTCATTGACAGAATTCGAAGCCGTTTTCCATTCGGTATTACCAAATCGGTGATTATAACCGTTGTGCTACTCGCCAAGAATGTTGAATTGACAGACAGCGTGTCGATCGGATTTAAGAGGAAATGAAGGACTCAAGATGTGGCCTGACCATTGCCTTATACAAAGGGATAATCACCTGCTTATCCCTGCTAGAAAATACCTCTATATCATTTAAAAACAATGAGCTGCGCTGTCCTGGCAGCTCAGCATGAACTGCCTTGGTAGCCAATCTGAGATGTTCAGAGATCATCGTATAACACTGCACAATCTCCCCCATGTCTTTTTCATCTCCATTACTCTGAGTGTAGTACCACAACAGACAGTACGTTACTCTGTGGTTAGCCATTTTCAGTACTTTGCATTTATCAATGTTAAACTTCATTTGCCATTTCTCTGCCCAGCTGCCTAACTTTTCTAAATCCCGTTGCAGTAGCATACTGTCATTAACCACACTGCCAACCTCTGTATCATCTGCAAACTTTAATATTAAGCCTGGTATGTCTTCATCAATATCACTGATAAATATAGAAAACAACCATGGATTCAACACCAAACCCCCGGGGTATTCCTCTAATAACATTAGTCCAGGAAGAGCAATGTCAATTGGTTTCCACTCTCGGTCTTCTCCTACTCAACCATCCCTTTATCCATCAGCAACTTTCCCTTAATCCCACACCCCTGCAATTTGCACAGCACTCTTTTATGTGCAACAGTACCAAAAGCTTTTGGAAATCCAAGTATATGATATGAAAATTATATTTTGTATACAGTTCCTTTGTGACCACATCGTACTACCGAGTCAAATTGGTGAGACAAGATTTCCCCTTAACATGCTGTGTCTGAATTATAACAGCAGTTTGTCTAGATTATCCTGCGATGCTTCTTTAACCGGTGACTCCATTATTTTCCCCAGAACAGAAACTAAACTAATAGGTCTGTAATTATTCGTGTCACTCTTTGATCCCCCCCCTTTGTGAATTGGGAATACATTTGCACATCTCCAGTCCGCAGGGACCAACCTGAATTCAAGAACGATCTCATAATTATGGCTGAGGTTTTGCTCTCTTCCTGCACTACCTTTAATATATTCGGATAATTCCCATCTAACCAGGTGCCTTTCTTAAGTTTGAGATAAAACAAGAGATGAAATACGGAAGACATCGAAAGGGGTTTTAACTTCGGGGGAAAAACATAATAATAGGTAGTGTAGGTATTTATTATATACCATGTTTAAACTGCTTTCAGTTTAAACTACCTGATATCTTATTGCATAAAAAAAAATATGCATAAGAAAAATAAAACACAAGCATACAGGAATATACGTACCAAAAATAGGTGTTACTCAAAGACTTTGGAATGAAATTTGAGGGTTATTGCAAATATAGCTATCAGCAATGTTGTGGATGTTAAAAAAGAAATATTTCTGCGTTTCTTTGCGGATATGATATTCCCTGTAAGCTTAGCATTACTGAGAGCCAAGTACAATGAAGGACCAGCAAGCCGGGAATAATTTGATCATTAAAATAAATTTCAGATTAATTCTTGGTTTTTCAATCTATTTACTGTATTGCAGTACGTGGCAACTCGTTGTGAAGGCAAAGTTTGTTCTGCAGGGAGCATTAATAGTATTACAGGAGTTTAAATACTGATGTGCAAAATTATATATGAAACTTTCCTATTTTTATTTTCTCTTTTGTATTCTTCAAAAACGGAAGTTATTCGTGTATCTTCGCCGTTGGATATACCCGTTCTACTTAGTAGGTGCAAGCATAATCTCCTAATCACCGTAAACAATTAATGGGGTCTGACTCTTTCTTTATTGATAAATGTGGGTATCACTTAATATAACTATTAAACATACTATCAAATAAAAAGTTAAGTAATATTTGTCAAAAGAAATTATTACAATTTTTTATTTTACAAGAGTTAATTGAAGAATAGCTCACATACCACTAAAATGTATGTATCGAAAATGTCTACATCACTTCCAATTCGCATTATTTTTACTCTGTTCCAAGAGCGTCAAGAAAATTGCGTTCTCTTGAAAGCGTCTTTTTTTTTAAAATTGATTAAGACGCGTATTAAAAGTAAAAGTAAAATTAGGTTTTTTTTTTGTCAAAAGTATTTTTCTAATACAATTCTTTCATCTAAAAAGTTCTAAAATAGTTTATTCCCCTACTGGACTTAAATTAGGGTACGGGAATTACATTGGGTTTGTTTGCCAAATTAAAAAAAAAGGGACAAATTTGTATTAGTGTACCTAATAATACCAAGTTTTCAGAGTACAGTAATTATATTTTTTGTACTTTTGTACGCCATAGATCAAAGGCCTTGAAGCCCGAAGGGTTAATCTTGTGAATTCAGCCAATCACAACGGTGCTGTCCAGCAATATGCTGATTGTTAAATATAGCTCCCCCACATTTGACGTTAGATATGTATTCATCTCACGAGTGTAGTCTCGTGAGATGATAATAGTGTGTTTCTCCCCTTAATCTGAATGAGTACCATCACTCAGACGGCACCGTTTTAAAGTTAGTTGGCTTTTCATCAGTGAGTGGTGTTAAGACAAGTAACAATAGTCTTCTCTATTAGTACAGCGTTGATTATTGGAGGTAGTGCAATATATGGGCAACTCGTTGTGAAGGATGAGCACAATATGAGGTACAAATGAAATTATGCTTTTCAGCATCTTCTCTTCATTCCTCTTTTTAGAGCTTCATAACTTGTTACTCCGTTCTCACTTTAGCGTATCGTGTTACTTGAAATTTGTGTTTGCCTTGTTCTTTATTATTGATTACTTATCTTTTCCTGTTAAAAGATTTAATCACCACCCAAAAATGCCAGGGAACAGAAATATCAACTAATTATTCCGATTTTCACGTATCATTTAATTTTTAATTGGTAAGGTTACTATATAATATCTGTGTAGATACACCAAATCTACTCAACATTGACAACGAGCTGCCGATGTATTGTACTACTTCCAATAATCATCAGCCATGTTCAATCCACAGCAGGATGAAGGCTTCTCCAGCAACTTTCCAGTTTCTTCTGTTTTGAGCACTGGATATCCATTTACTACACACAAACTCATGAATTTCATGTGTCCATTTCCGTTGTTGTTTTCCAGTTTTTATATTAGCTCCTCTTTGGTACCATTCTGTTATTTTCTTAGTCCATCTGTCATCGTGTGTTCTAGCTATGTGTCCTGCCCAAGACCATTTTAGTTCTTTAGTTTTGATAAGAATGTCCTTTACTTGAGTTTGTTGCCTAATCCATGTGTTTCTCTTCTTATCTAACAGTGTGATTCCCAATATAATTCGTTCCATTCTTCGCTGTGTAGTTCTCAGCTTCTCTTCCATTCTTTTGGTGAGTGCTCAAGCTTCACTTCCATAAGTTATGGTAGAGAGTATACATTGGTTCATAATTTTACGTTTCAGACAAATTGAGATATTGTCCCCTCCTTAGTATGTCACTATATTCCCTGAATGCTATCCATCCAAAATTTATTCTTCTCTTGACTTCCAGCCATTTATCATTATTACACCTAATAACTTGTCCCGGATAAGTATACGACTCCACCTTTTCAATTACTGCCATCATTATTTCCCATCTTTAGTCCAAAATCCTTACTAACTGATTAAGATTTTCCTCTAATTCTTTGGGATCGTGGTTTATGACCACAATGTCATCTGCAAATCGTAAATGGTTTAGGTACTCTCCTTTCGCATTGACTCCTTTCTGCGACCAGTCTAATCTTCTGAAAGCTTCCTCGAGGGCAGCAGTAAACAACTTTGGAGATATTGTGTCTCCTTGTCGAACTCCTTTCTCAATGTTAAATTTCCTACTGTTTTTGTCTAGTCTAATAATGGAGGTAGCGCTCTCATATATTTTCTTCGAAATCGTAATATGTGGGGTATCTATGCTTTGTCTTTCCAGTGCCCCAAACATTGCCTTATGCTGTATGGAGTCCAATACCACGAATAAGTAACAATATATGTAAAGATAACGCACGACCGATACCAGGGTATCTGCCAACCCATCAATGAAAAGCCAACTAGCCTTCAAACGATATCGTCTCAGTGGTGGCTTCCCCCAAAAATAAATAACAATAGTCTTCTATTAGTGAAGCCTTAGTTATTCCAGGTAGTGCAACATATCGGCAACTCGTTGTGAAGGAAGAGCACAATATGAAACAGAAGAAATGCCTTTCACCCTACTATCGTAGTTGTTCGTAATCTATGATGTATCTACACCGATATTATACATATTCTTAAACTCTTAAATATTATGCCTTGTTGCATTTACTTTATTTAAGTAAATTAATTAATTACCTGGTAATAGATCTATCATAATTTTTTTTTGGATGCTTCGATATATGAACATTCCCAATTTAATGTTCATGCACATTTAGTTTTTTCATACGATTTTTCACATAAATCGGAAAATAATAATAATTTTTATAAATATTCTTAAATAAATATATAAACACATTTTAAGGTTCCTTGCGCGAAAGTATCCCAATTACAACAACATAACGTTACTGCTTTGCATGAAGCGAACGTAAGGAGAAGGAGAATTTCAGGGGTGGGTACTACACAGCAGCTGCTTACAGCAGAAAACAAAAAACATCAGATCCATTCTTTGCCGATTTATGCCAAGCAGTGGTTGCCGCAAACAATCCTTGGAACAAAATGAACAATCCGGTCTTCAAAAGCTTCTTGGAAAAATACTGCTTCCGAAAAATTCCAGTCGAACCAAAGTTATGGAAAAATTAGCTTGAGGACTGCTATAAATTGGTACGCTCTCGTTGATTTTATTAAATAATTTATTATTTAATAAAATCCAAAAGACTGAACGCTGTGTGTAGGCTATATTTTAATTAAGTTATTTATTTTTTTATTTACTTATTACTTTCTTGCTGTGTCAAACCAATATTCGCTAAGATATTGGGAGCAGCTGTCTGTGTAGGCGGGGGGGAGGGGGGTTCAGTTAATGAAACCGTGGATTGCTAAGGCAGATATATATCCACTCCAAAACATTTGGAGTGGATACAGGTATCGTAATGCGATGGAAAGTACTTAGCAACTTAAGTGTTAGTTAGTAACCTAGTACCTTAGCCTATACATTTTTGGTTTTGAATGTTTAAGAAAAATATTTTAATGTTTATATTTAAAAAAATACTTGAAAGTTATGATATTTTCATTATATTACTTGTTAGAAATTTGTATAACAAGTCGTTGTACAACTTTAAACGAATAAAAAAAGTAATATTATCGTTTATACGTTAGGTAAAGGTAAATTATTTAGTCGTATTTAAGGTCATATTTGTTTCAATTTAATGACATATTTTCATCATGTTTTGACATTTTTAAGGTCATAAAAATCCGAACCCTATTTATAACTATAGCAGTGTACCAAGAATATGCAGTTGTAAAAGCCGAATGAAAGTCGCTGTAGCTTTTTATTTAAAAGAACTATTGCACTTTCAATTAAAAAACGCAACTTTTACCTAGAATTAGAATATTTTTTCCCAAAGAAAGCATAAATAGCAACAAACTTGATTTTTCAGAGTTACATTTATATATAGAAATAACAGAAAAAGAACGGGACTAAAATAACATGTCTTTAATGAAGTGGGAAAACGTAAATAAGGGTAACGTATGATTCGTCTTATTTTTTTAAGGTAACATTCTCATTTTTTCTTATCCCTTTGATTCTTCAGAATTCAAGTCCGTTTTTATCGGCAACATTGAATAAGCTTGTAGTGATGATCCCTGACTAAATTCCTCATTATCTAGTAGAACTTGTTCTAGTTAATAACTATTTTATTATTGATAGCTGTAAGGATTCTTTAGTTTTACTATAAAACATACAATTAAAATTAAAAATATAAACAATTTATGCAGAATTTTGAAATTATCCTATACGTTTTAAGACTATATATCAAAAAGAAGTTCACAAACTAGCCAAATGTAAGAAAAAAATGAGATATTAGATTTTCATGTTGATGTTTTTAAATAATTTTGTCAAGCGAAACATTTCGAAAAATTCGAGATCAGGACGCGTATTGTAAAATTAAGTATTGCATTGCAAAATACTGTGTGCGCGTTAAAAATTAATTAACTTTCATAAATAGAATTATTGATAATTCTGTTTTGATAAATTTGGAACAACTAGTCACTTTAAAACATGACGTATATAGGGGTCCCCGCAGTTACAAAAATTTGAAAATTAAAAGTTTTTGTGAGAACGATCTTCATCATTGTGCAACAAATGTTAAGAGCAAAGTTAAAGACAACTAAATGATACGACACAATTTTATCTGAAAAAATACGACAAAATAAATAAACAAACACGAACAACTCTGGATTCGTTCTTTATTCGTACAGTTGAAAAGCAGTGTAACTTCGTTAAAATTTACATTGTGTAACATATTATAACAAAAAATTTCAATAAAATAATTTTCTATCATTTTTCAGTTTCTTCATCCATTTTTTATTATGTACAAGTACATAATAAACATTACTATATAACATCGGTGTAGATACACCATATCTACTCACCCTTGACAACGAGTTGTCCATCTATTGCACTACCTCGAATAAGACACGCTTTACTTCCGATACCAGGGTACCTGCCCACCCACCGATGAAAACCCAGCTAACTTTGAACCGGTATGCCATCTGGGTGGTGGCGTCCACAGAGAATAAGTAACAATAGTCTTCTCAATTAGTGAAGCGTTAGTAATTCAAGGTAGTGCAATACATGGGCGACTCGTTGTGAACGATGAACACAATATGAGATACAGATGAAATAATGTTTTTCACACTGCTATCATAATTTTTCTTCACGAGTTGTCTATGAGGTATCTACACCAATATTATATAGATATAGAATGTTAAATTCTTAAAATATTATGATTAGTTGCATTTAGTTTTATTTTAATAATAAACATTGCGTAAACTGGTCTCTGTTTTAAGTGGTAGTTTCTGGAACCAATTATCCTCGGATAACGAGGATCCAATGTGTCGCTTGCCACTACCTTAAAAACGTGCACTACTTCAAATAAACGTCATGCCTAATCACAAAGACGCTGTGGGACTCAGTTGTTTAAAAGCTGTTTTCTTGTAGATACTATGAGGTATAAATGAAATATTTTTCAATATATTTAAAATCTGGTTGTGTGAAACTGTTGCGAACAGGCTACGTGACACACTTAAAGTAAGAAAATTCTAAGTTGTTTAGGTTGCTCCTTTTACAACAATGTTTATGAAATTGTATAATTGTAAAATGGTTTATGTGACTGATTTTTAAACTTTCACTGAATAAAAAAAGATTACAATGCTCATTGAACTCATAAATTTGAATTTCATTAAAATTCAGGAATTCTGTTTACGAAAAATAGAAATTAGAAGGAATTTAAACACGCCTAAGATTAATGTAAAAGTCTTCTATTTATAGATGAATAATAAGCATAAGTATTTTTGTTATACGTTGCGTTTAACTTGAAAAAGTTGTTCATAAAGACAAAACTTCTGAGACCAAATTTTCCAAATTCAAAATCCAGTTTACTGTTTTTTTGAATTTGGAACTGCGACAAAACCCCGGCATTGTGACATTTCTCTCTTAACCCGCTATTGCGACCATAATATTTAAATTTCATATATTATGAAATTATCTATATTCTTAGAGTACAAACTTATCTTTGCAATGAGTTGGCCAGGCATTGCACTAGTTTCAGAGAATGGCCTCACAAAGGATTAGATGATTTGGGCTAACTGATTGCTTATTTCTAATGGGAACATGCACACTAAACAATTTTATGTTTTAAACAGTTATAAAGAAGTTATTCGATGTGAGGTGCCATTAAGCACACAAAATCAGCTTTCAAAGTTGGTTAAGAGCAAGAATGCAGTAGCCAAATCCACAATGTGGACCGTGTTTAATGCTGCATCACTACTAAATACAATTAACAATTACAGTATTCATGATTTTTTGTAAACTTCTGTGACCCGGTGTTTAAACAAGCATATTTTTTTATCTGTTGAATAGTGCTATACCCTAAAAAGACATCCTCCTGAGTCATCACAGTTTGGAAAATCCTTAACTTCTTAAGAGTTCTATAATATTTAAAAGAGAAGATATAGGAGAAAGCTTTTGAGTTCAAGTTTGTAAAAAAAATAGTGATCATGTTTACGCTGCTTTCAGTTTAAACTAGCTGATATCTTATTGAATAAAAAAAATAGGCACAAGAAAAATAAAACACAAGCATACAGAAATATCCGTATCTAAAATAGGTGTTACTCAAAGCATTTGGAATGAAATTTGACGGTTATTGCAAATATAGTTGTCAGCAATGTTGTGGATGTTAAAAAGAAATATTTCTGTGTTTCTTTGCGGATATGATATTCCCTGTCACTTTACCATTACTGAGAGCCAAGTACAATCGGACGAAGGACCAGCAAGCCGGAAATAATTTGATCATTAAAATAAATTTCGGATTAACTCTTGGTTTTTCAATCTATTTACTGTACTGTAGTACGTGGCAACTCGTTGTGAAGGCAAGTTTGTTCTGCAGTGAGCATTACGAGTATTACTGGAGTTTAAATCCTGATGTGCAAAAGTGTTCAAAGTATTTTATTATTTTCTGCGGGCTCCAGGGTTCCCCCTATCCGTTGCTGAAGAGTAACTGTACATTATTTACAATTTGTGGTTTAGCAAAACATCTTCTGATCCAACAGCTTCACGGGAATGATAACAAACAATAAATCTCTTGCCTGAGACCAATGTAGTATAGCCGCACATTTGACCATACTGTATATCCATAACACTTGCAACTCAGTTATTACAATTTGTTGAAGGCACCAATTTCTATATTAATCTTCACAACTTATACAACTATAGAGATAGTTAGGACCTACCACTTCGGTTACAATGAGGTCCGATGTATATCTTACAATTTATACAATTTAAGATTTGCAATTTATGATTTATAATTTATACAATGTAAGATTTACAATTTATACAATTTAAGATTTACAATTTATGTACCTTATTACAGGCCGAAGTCCCAGGACACCGTCCACCCAACAGTAATCCTGGCACATCGACTAATATATTCTGAACGCTAATATTGCCTTCCGGCAATAAATTCAAATAAAATTCCTCATCAGAGGTCTTATAGTTCTCACTGTCAAGATGACAACCGGAATGGTCTCGGAGCCAAGCATCTGGGAACTGTGTGGCTGGAGGATCCCGCTACCCGGACTGAGGTGAGCTCCCACGCTCACAGCTCACTATAACAGACTATCGCTCGGTGACCGCTTTCTCCCCAGGGCGATGCTCCCCACAATCGTTTCAATTGACGGCGACCTCTGTAGGTTTGTGAAGGATCGGAGGTACCGAAGACAGATCCTTAAGAGCCTGACCTTGGCCAGGCAAAGTGCACATTGATAAGAGCAGCATAATAATGCCCAGTATATTGTAAATAATGTTCAAAGCACGATGTCTTTATGAATGTGTTGTAAATAAAGTCAAGAATATCTTTATGAATATAAATATTAATATAACATAATGTAAATATGAATATCTTTATTATTTCATTGTAAATACTGTCAAAAGCATATATCCTGTAAATAATCTGACACTCATTCTATTTTATTGTTGGCTCTGGGGGATGAGCCCGAACATCGATGTGGGCCTCGTACCCCCAAGGCTATTGTCCACCAACCAATGTAAAACCCCTGGCATTGCTGCTGTGAAGGGTCAATTGTATATACCATGTTTGTATAGAATAAAGATTAAAGATTAAAGATTATAACAATACGGTTAATACCAAGGAGGCAACTATATACAGTGGTAGCACACTTATTACATTACATAATTATTCTCAGCCGGCAAGTCCTTTCCTTCTGCGGAAAGCCTTGTCTGCAAAGTTAGCCAGTGCCTCATAATTTTCTTTACATTCTAAAAACTTCGTGAACTTATTTACATCGTAAACTTCGGTCAATGCCCGAAGTTCAAATCGAATGTCTACATAATATCGACATTCTAAGACTACACGTTGGACTGTCTCCTGTGAGCCACATTCACAAAGAGGAGACGCAGCCAAACCCAGAGTAAATAACTTTGAGTTTAGGTTGCCATGCCCGGATAGAAGGAAAGTTAGGTGAAGACCCGGGTTAAACCAGGGCCAATGTTTTTTGTCAAATTCGGAAACTTGAGGTATAAAAAGGGTAGTAATTCTTCCAGTGTTGGCATTAGTCCATTCGTTTTGCCATTTCTGGAGGAACTGGTTTCTTAATCTAGTGTTGTCTTCTTTCACTGGCACGTCTATGTTTACAGAAAACTGGTTGAACTGTGCCGCAATACCCTTCCTTCTACAATACTGAAAGTAATTGTACAGCACTTCGTATTTAATTGGTAGTTTGCCGTTGATTACCTGTAGTGCCGACGTTGAAATGTGCGACAAGCTCTTGTGAAGTTGCAATCAGGAAGAAGCGCTGGGCTTGAGTCAAGATTTTTTCCACCGTGACTCTGCGTATACTGGGGCCCCAAGTGCCCGCCGCATAACAGACAATTGGAATAAATATACATTTGTAGTACAGCTTGAGAGTGGAGGGTTTCAGACCCCAAGAACCTTTGGTAATTCTGATTATTTTGCCCGTCAAAGCCTTGATTTTGCTTAGTACGTATTTAGCATGGGTAACGAATTGAAGTTTGTTATCTAACATAATTCCTAGGTATTTGTACGAGTTAACTAATTTTATTGATTGTTCTTTAATCTTAATACATGGAGGTCTATTTGGGTCTAATTTTCCTTTTAGAAGAATTTGTTTTGTTTTGGGAACAGAAATAGTTAATTTATGTGTACTACACCACTCATCTAGGTCTGATAGGACTTCATTAGCACGGATTTTAAGTTGTAGTCTGGAGTTTCCAGAAACAAGGATAATTAAATCGTCTGCGTAAGCCATCTTAGTAGTGCAATTATGTTCTGTAGCCAGCCACCCATGAAGGGCCACGTTTCAGCATACTGGTCCCAGAACTGATCCCTGAGGGCAACCGCGAGTCACAGGTCTCGCAACAGAGCAGGATCCACTGGAGACCACAAGTGAGCGATTCTGGAAATAATCCGTGATGAGACGATAAATAGGCACGGAGACCCCGGCCTCTCGGAACCTCTCCAGAACACTTTGCCACCAAACAGTGTCCAAGGCCCCTTTGAAGTCCACAAGGAGGCCGAGAACATACTTTTCATTGGAGGCTGAAACGTTATTAATAACTAGGCTAATGGCATCCACTATAGACATCCCAGCAGTGAAGCCAAACTGATATTTGTAGTTTAGGTTTCTTTCTCTATAGTGCTTTTGGAATCTCGCTACAATCAGCTTCTCTCTCTCTGCACAATCATGAAGAAGATTGTTCAAAAAAAACTTTTAATTTTCAAATCCTAGTAACTGCGGGGACCCCTGTATACTCTAAAGTGACCAGCTGTTCCAAATATATCAAAACAGAATTATCAATAATTCTATTTATGAAAGTTAACTAATTTTTGACGCATACTGGTGTACAGTGTGTTTTCAATGATATAAAATTTTCTTTTATTGTACACACACAATATTTTGCAATACTTAATTGTACAATACGCGTCCTGATCTCGATTTTTTTGAAATCAGGCGCTTTCCAGACAGACATATAAGTATTTTAAGTGTTTCGCTTGACAAAATATTTAAAAACATCAACGTGAAATTCTAATATCTCATTTTTTCCAT